>NW_017804828.1:648329-709006 GCF_001891065.2 Hippocampus comes
ATCAGTATTATCACAATAATGCTGAAAGAACGAAAATATAGAGATATAGAGACTACACAAAGCGAAAGCAAGACTTTTTATCCATTCCTCGATTTTCTATACCATGTATATCGGTCGAGCTAATTTAAAGCTTACCGGTACTTTTATATTTGGAAGTTGGTCATCAAGAGGGAGGAGCAAGAGAGTAATGCTATGCTAGGGTTGGCTCAAGAACTAATTGATATTTTAAATCAAATGTAGGATTCACGTTTAGCACAGCTACGGTTACATTTGGTTGAAGGACAGCTATGATTTACAAAACAAGTTCATGTTTCAGTAGTTTGTGCATATTTGTAATGCCATGTGAGGAACAACTCTTCTCATCCTGGAATGACCCGTTACCTGGCGGGCAAATTGAGGGTTTTCTTTTTTCTTTCAGACTGACAGAATACGACACAGCACACAAGAACAGCATCCGTGATTTGTAATGAGGAAGCAAATGATCAAAAGAGTGCACACAGGAAGACAAAAGATGCAGAAAGTGGAACATATTCTCTCACCAGGCATCATTGTTGGCATTTTCTCATTCCTGCCGAGTTGGCTCAAAGTTTCCCTCTAATGTTCCTCCCTTGTAAACATGATACAGACATTCTGCTCACATTCACGCTGAGAGACCAAAACAACCTTCAGTCAGATGACCTCTTTGGTGTTTGCTGCTGTTTAGATTCTTTGCGAGAGTACTAGAATAAAATCATTACGGAAAGACTCGAATGGAATTATTTCAGAGAAGACCTCCAGCAAAATCAAAAGAACACCAAACTGTACACCTTCATAGATATACATCCTTTGTGTGTGGTTCTGAATTTTGCCATTAAAATATTTGCATTTTTGCCACTTGTTGTTGTAAGTGGCTTCATGCATTTGTGTCTGACATAGAAAGAAAAGCTTTTTCTTGCAGTTAACACTAGTTTGTGAACGTTTCCCTCTTTCTGGTCGGTTTGCGCCTGACTGGCTTTCTCGAGCCGCGGCCCCCAGCCAAGCCTCCAGTTCCACAGGTTTTATGCCACAAAAATGCAAAAAACAACCTTGTTGCAGTGATTTGCCCCAATTCTATTGTGGTGTTCTGTTTGGACATGAAAGAGTTGAAAAAAAAATGCGATCAGACAGACAAACAGCAACGCATGGCAAATCATTTGAAACCACAATGTCTTTTATGTCTTGGAACATCTGACCAGACATTCAAAAGGATGAGAAGGAGGTGGTCGATTAACAATCTGTTATTGACACACAGGATGAGTGAGGCATTGTTGGCCATCACCAAGCCAGAGTATTAACAAAGTATTTAGCATCCTTACCTCACCCCTGCCCGCTTTGCTTTCTCATCCAATCACAAGTCAGGACTCAGCGTATCCATATTCACAGCCGAACAGATATCCAAGTCTTAACTCAGCACATAACTGCAGGGTTTTCACATTCAAATTCAGCCTACAGGCTGGATTTAACCACCAAACCGTATTTTTGACACCCCTGGTGTAGACTGTGATCTGTTCTCTAATTTAAACACCATTGCGGAGGAAAGGGAATGTTTTTTTTCCTTTTTTTGCACTGGAATGAGGGGAGATCCGTTACGTGTGGACACTAACAAACAAATCACAGTTTGAATAGTCAACATTTGTAATTGGTAATAACATACCGATTTTTAACATTTTAAGCACTCGTGACGGACCCTGCACGACGAGAAAAATAATCGGCACCTATACTGTATGCTTCCTGCACTAATTTCATCCATCCATTTTCACATCCACTTGGGAGGCTATCCCAACTGTCTTCAGGCAGTAGCCGGGGGACACCCTGAACTAGTCGCCAGCCAATCGCAAGGCACACATACAAGAAAAAACATTCCTGCTCACACTCACACCCAGGGACAATTTAGAGTGTTCCATTAACCTGCAATGCATATTTTCAGGATGTGGGAGGAAACTGAAGTACCCGGAGAAAACCCACACAGGCACGGGGAGAACATGCAAACTCCACACAGAAAGGTAAGAGCCGGAATCGAACCCGGTACCTCTGCACTATAAGGCAGACGTGCCAATCATTTAACCGATGTGCCAACCATTCAACCACCATGCTGCCACACTAATTTCATTTCATTTATTTTGATCTCCATCAGCTTTTGAATGATGCCATCGCTATTCTTCCAGGAGTCCAAATTCACCATTGACATATTTTCACTGCTAAACCAATCTACTAACTTCAGTAAAATAATGTGCTATAGCATACAAGAAGCCCAAATCACAAATAGCCAGGACCTTAACAACCCCACAATAGTTGCCTCACAGCATTTTCAGTTGATTAAATAAACCACCCCGCCTCTAATTTGCAGGAACACGGTAATATACTGTCAGGTGAATATCTTTTTGTTCTGGTATTATTTCAAGACCTTGCAATCTGCCTATGTGTGTCACAAGGTTTAAAACACTTCTTTGTGTGCTATTCATGAGTCACGCGCCGCCTGTGACCCCATGCCACCATCTAACAAGCGTAAGTTCAAGTGGTGTTCAGCAAGCCAATCACGTGGCAGAGCTGGCGCAAGGCAACACAGTGACTGCTTTGACTCTATCCAAACGTACTTTTTGCCAAGTGAGGTATTTCAACAGTTGCAAGTGATAGCTCATTTATGGGCCCCATTAGTGCCTTATTAGTTTGTATTTTGGTCAAAAGGTACAGCTTCAAAGGGGCATTTGCGCCGTTGTGGGAGTGATCGCGGCTGACTTGTTTGCCATCCGATAGAAGCAATTCCACTCATTGCCTTTAAGTTCAGCACCATGTGGTCTACATGGCATTGATGGAGACTCCCACCCCTGAAACTAAACTTGAAGATGTGCAACATTTTCTGAAAAGCACACTGGCACCTACCTGTCAACAAAAATAGAAACCTTACTGTTTCAATTAATGGGAATTGCAAGAAAAAGATGTGAATCATGAATTGATTTTCACTTTGTTGAAAGTTGCATCCAATCCATTTGATACATCTCACCTGCAGACAAGCAAATGTGTTGACGGCACTATCCAAATTAGTGTAATTGCATTTTTTTTTTTTTTTGTGAGCATTTTGGCCTTGGCATACGTTTACTGTATTTTAGGCCTTTATGCAAGTGTGGCAATGGTCGGCTTCTCACACTGTCTGTCACGTTGCATACAAGGCAGGAAACAAGAACTGCTTCGTATGCAAACAGAGCGAACGAGAATAAGTGGATCCCCGAAGCAGCAGACACTGACAAGGCCTACGTCTCAAAAAATAATATTTATTACAAACGAAAACACCGTCTAATGGAAAACAGAAAACGCTGGTCAAAACGAGAACCAGGGAAATAATGTAACGAGAAAAAACAAAGCGCTTGCAAAGAACGGCAAGGAAAAGGATAAGATAATGTACTAGCTCAAATATGCGTTTTTAAATAATCCCGATGGGATGGAGAAAGTGTAGCGAACAATAATCGAGTACGAGTAAGGTTAATGAGCATGGGCAATAGCAGTGGCAAGGCAAGCAATACTCCGGCAATGAGTCGACAGCCGGAGCGCCTAGATAAAGCAGGTGTAATCACAGACAAATGGGCAGCAGGTGTGCAGGCGGCAGAATGAATGCCTGCCACCTGCTGTCAAATACGGAACATGACACTGTCTACTCAAGTTGAAGTACAAATACTTGTGTACAAAAGACTAAGGTCAAAGTACAAGTGTTGATTCAACTCCTGCAATTAAGTCAAAAGCTTTGGAGTCTGAAATGTTCTGTAAAAGTACAAAAGTTATACATTATTTTTGCGATCAGTTGAATACAGTACGTATTTTCATTGTTTGGAACAACGAAAAATAACTTCTCACCCCACAAAACAGTTTCTGTTTTATTAACTTATGTTATATCGTATATATGTTGTTGAAGCGTAACGTTGTCTGGACTTTGCTATCAAAACAATGTGTGCCCGGAGCTTTGCTAAGGTTGTGAACCCAGCAAGAAAAAAAAAATGCGAAATTAGATTATGATAACAACTGAACGAAAAAAGTATTCTTCTCACCACTACCACTATGTGTTTTGGCCTATCATCCACTGTCTCTTTTTAGTTTAGCGGGAGTCTAATATGTGAATGGTTGGTGGTTTTTGTGATGTCTGGTCCTTCGGGTAGTCGTTTCCTGGCAGCGAGAGTCATGGTCATTGGTTCTCAAAGTCTCTGAGGCGCATTTGCATTGGACCACCCTCCTCCCCTGGCTTATAACAACCATCCTTCACTGAAGGCAAAATGTAATTCTCGGTGCCGCGGGTCCGATGACTTATTTTCACAATTTCTCATTCTGAGTCGATATGAATTGAACTGATGTTAAGATTTTGAAGTTGCCTTTTTTTTGTCCTATGCCATACTTGCAAAGTCAGGTTAATTAAATCATATTTACTCTGATTGACGAGAAAGTGGCAGGAAAGTATGGTGAAATGAATTACTGAAAATTAATTTAAAGGTTTATGACAAAAGATGGCGGCCCGGTGATCGAATGGTTAGCGCGTCGACCTCACAGTGCAGATGTCATGGATTCGATTCCAGCTCCGGCCTTCCTGTGTGGAGTTTGCATGTTTTCCCTGTGCCCGCGTAGGTTTTCTCCGGGTACTCCAGTTTCCTCCCACATTCCAAAAACATGCATGGCAGGCTGGTTGACCACTCAAAATTGTCCCTAGGTGTGAGTGTGAACGCGTATGGTTATTCGTCTCTGTGTGTCCTGCGATTGGCTGGCGACCGGTTCAGGGTGTCCCCCGCCTACTAAAAAAACGCCCCCCCCCCCCCCCCCCGCCCCCCCGCGACCCTTGTGAAGATAAAGTGGATCGGAAAATGGATGGATATCAATAGATTAAAAAAAAAGAAATACCTGGCCTTGGACTGGCCTTGACCCTCCACAAAGATGTTGGTTCATTTAAGGGCACATGTAAAATTCAACCTCCTGCTTGGTATTTTCTGGGAAGGCAATTCCTCTTGCATTCACCACCACCTTAATGCCGTCATTGTCAATCAAAGTCATTTATACACTTGTTTTTAAAGGAACTGCCGTGACAGGAAGCCGACCACCCTTATCTTTCCCCACAGATGACAGAGTGGCAGTTCAATGATGTCCATGCTAGCATTAACTTGACGTAATGCAATTCACTCACAGAATCAGGGAAAGGTAAAATTTGGGGAGGGGGTAGGATTTGGAGATGCTGAAAGCCGGCATGTCACTTGTGGTTAGCGTCGTGATGGCGGCTAGGATGAGCCGAGCAGGAGTAGACCGGACCCCTTTTTCAAAAATGCTTTTCTCTTAATAGACAAGAATATTTTTCATCAAAAAAAAAAAACCCAGAACGAATTAGAATTTCAATATGCCAGAATATTCCCCACTGTCAGATCAATAGAGTCTTAATTCTATTCTGTTTTGTTGTTTTATATTTGACTGTGGCAGCACTTCTGCTTGACAGTGAGTAGTTCCATCATCTGTGAGGAGTTTGCATGTTTTCCATGTTTGCATGGGTTTTCTTCATATCACACTCAAAAACATTCATTGAAGACGGCCCATAGGTGTGAATTTTTTTTTTTTTTTTTTTTGGCTATATATGCCCAGCCAATCATTTGCACTACCTCGCACAAGGTTACAGGCCACTTTCCTGAAGGTTTGATAGAATGGATGGATGGATATTTTTCCGTTTAGAATTATTGAGGTGAAAAAAAGAACTTATTTTTACAGATGTCACAATTAAGTAGGTGGTGAGAAAAGTGCAAATTACCGTGTTTTCCGCATTATAAGCCACTTGGGAGTATAAGGCATTTTAAAACTGTTTTGATATTTAGGGCGCTCACGTTATAAGATGCACAGAATAGAAGCGACAATAGTGGCTGCGGTTGTGTTATGCATCAGATAGATGGAGCTGCTCTAAAGGGAATACAATACAATACAGCTTTATCTACATCGCGCTTTCACAAACACTGCAGCTGTAACAAAGCGCTTTTCAGGACATTTAAAACACTACGTCCAAGAAATCAGAATATTGATGCATATGTAAGGTGCACCGTAATATAAGGCGCACTGTCAGCTTTTGAGAAAATTGAATGCTTTTAGGTGTGCCTTATAGTTTGGAAAATACGGTACTTTTGCATTATGTGGTATGTTTTATCAATATTAGGAAAAAACTACTGATAACTGACACCATTTGTGTGATGGTTGAGAATGATACTTTATTACTTACATGTGGTAAATTACAGAAAACACACTCCTTAATTGTTTCTATTGTCTCTGAAGTGCCTGTTCATGAATCAGATGAGAAGTAACACAATTACCGGTATGTTATTTTTTGGGTGAGTTGCCTATGTCATAAAATCTCTCCCGAAGCAAGCCATTGAGATTACCGGGGGCAAAGATTTGCCATTTTTAAGCAACGGATTGCATAAAGCACTATGACGTCAAAGTCAAAAGCTAAGCTGAGTTGCAATGTTGTTGGATGTACGGATTAGTTTTACCAAACAGTAATATCAGCATGAGCTTCTGATAATAACACAAACACATATACAACATCACATGGGGCCAGTCACCATGGGGGGCAGCCAGAAACAAAAAAAACTGTCTGAACTCGAACTACTGTGTGAGTCAACAAACAAAAAGAACCACAATATGACTCTCGTTCTGTAAAATGAACGTATGTGTGGCTGTCAAACCGCTGAAATCTGATACAATCATACATGACATGGCTGTAACACTTTCCATCTTGGGCAGTAGTGAGTCTCACAGGATTTTCACCCAAAAACAAATTGCTCGCAACAGGGTCGTTAAGAGATGGTAATTATTTTCTATTGTATTATTTAACACTTTTTGAAGGTCACCTGACACATGAGATGTAAATTACACCGCTGATATTTTTCACATCTGAGCTAAACAAAATGACCTCTTGTGTTCGAATACAGTGTTCAAGTCATGACAGACGTCAACTTTTATTTTGGAAAAAAAACAAAAAAACAACATAAAGGTCCCCAATAGCCTTCGGGAAGAGCTGCTGGGTGGGTCAGGGGCGTGTTTTATGGACCCCAAAAAGAACTTTCTTTTGTTCCCTTTCGCGGCTGTACGAGTGAAAGGACCGTGAATAAAAATGTCTCTTCTTTCGTAGGTGCTGAGCGGCTGAGTGGAAGCAGGGCAACACATCATCATCATCATGAGCCACCGTGTGTTTGCTCATTAGACTGCATGCCGCTCTGACTAATGCTTGGTTACAGTTCACTTCAGGGGGTTATATGACCCTGTTGACGCAATCAAAGTCACCACATGGAAAAGGCAAGAGCAGATCACCTGATAACAGCCGCAACGTTTTGAGCAGATGATTGACACTTGACACTAAAGGTATATTTTCTTTAAACAGCATCCAATGTACATGTACAGTCGGTCAAACTCACATGGATCAATTCATTACATGGATCTTGTGATATATTTTTTTCTTTTCAGCTGTCACATAATGAATTTTAAAAATGTGCATTCTGTGAAAAAAAACGGAGACAAAATATAATTATCCATCAGCTTTCAAGGACTTGTGCAATACAAAGTGCCTCACATGGCAGCAGCGACAACATCAACTCAAGCCAAGAAAGAACTCATGAATTCATTAAGATGCTAAGTAAACGCAAAGCACTTATTTACTGTCAGATAAAACCGGAAGGCCAACAACCACCACTTTGAGTCATGTGAACAAATTCGTTTTTGCATATTTAATGTCGGAACTGAATATTTAGATATGTCAGCATGGTGTCTTGGCATTTTTGATTTTCTTTTCGACCAACTGGATGGCCTTAGCTTTGTATAAATGAGGTGATGTTGTGGTGTCGCTATACGTCCTCAAATAGCGAAGGCAGAATGGAGGTTGCAGAAAAGCTGTTTTCGCACTCAAAGGGATGAAAAGAAAAATAGGACGCTTTTGTGAATATACAATAGCAATACTGTAAATTTTGCCGACACAGGTTGGTATAAAATGAATGGAGGACGGTTCATTAAGCCTCATTTAACTGTTTGCAATTGTTGTCATGCTCATATGTCCACATAAGACGCAGCCGATTATACTTACTTTGTTTTGTTCCACTTGACTTGGGAGGAAACTTCTTATGTATTCTTGTGTATGCTTTTGCATTATTTCTCATTTTATTTTGTTGAACACGTTAGAATTTTTGATTGTTGGGGGAGAGGCAGGAAACTATCTGGCATTATCTACCCAATTTAATCCAAATCAATTGTACGCCTATCATTAAATTAATTTATCTGTCAGATGCAAAGACCAGACCATTCACAAATGATTCAAGAATGACTTAGCAGTACGTTCAGTACAGGGGATTAGGGTTAGGAGTTAGGTTTAGGGGTTAGGGTGTAGGGGTTAGTGGGTTCGGATTAGCCTTAGTTTTAGGTGTTAGGGTTAGGGTTTAGGGTTTGGGTTTGGGTTCAGATTAGGGTTTGGGTTCGGGGTTAGGGTTTAGGGTTAGGGGGTTAGGTTTAAGGGTTAGGGGTTCGGGTTAGTGTCCTCCACCTGCACACTGCCTGCTCATTGGTCATTCGCTGAAGATTCTCAAGTGAGTGACAGGCGCTGCAGTTTCATTTCCGCTACCAGCCGATACGCTCCTGGTCGAGTTCAAATGGACTGAGAAAAGTTACCTTCACTCAAAAGATTCGGCTTTCGGAACGAATGCTCGCAAATGACACAACACTTAAACGGTGGAAGTATCAGTGTGAAGGTCATCTTGAGTACACCACACAGTCGAAAGTGCCGCTATCATACATATGGCTATTTTTCTTCGTCATGTGTGCGATCTCGCTTGATCCCTGAGGTTGAGATGAAGCCTACTTCAGAAACTAATGACATTAATTTGCTTTGTCACATTATTACAACTGTCCAGACTGAATGTCAAGTGTATTTTGTGAAAGTATCTTTGACTGTCAGTTGACTTTTCTTACAATCTTTTTGAACAATCACTCCCTCGGGGGGAACATCACAAAAGACGTTTGCAAAGCAAAAGTACGATCTTGCGTTCAGTGGATCGTCTGTGTGATTTGATAAAACCTTACTGAAGAACCAGGAGTTCAAACGAATCTCCCTTATCTGTCACCGTTAAATCCAAACCTTGTGGAGATAAGCTTTCAATGAAAGCTTTCCTTTTATAGGTTGTGCCATTAGGAATGCTAATTCATCTAGCTATTCGCCACATGTTGAAAAAAAAGAAGTGCTAATGAAATGTAATGTAAGTGGGGAATGTCAGTCACGCAGGAAACATTGCATGCACCATAACAAAACAGACAAGTCAATCCTCTGGAATTCATTTGAAGATTTCTTTGCAAATGTTGATTAAGCGAATGGCTTCTTATCACCGCTATGTACCAAACGTGTCCCCAAGCCACTTTATTTGGTCAGTTAGCGACCAGGAAAATAACAGGCAGTTTGTCATATTCATTTTAATGTGATCAAAACAAATTCTTGTTTTTGTTTTTTTTTTTAAATCCGGTTTTCTATTGAGTGGATAAGACTATTTATGTGCAAATATGGATATATCAGAGCGGCGGTCGTCTACGTGGGTAAAGCTCAACTTCTCATAGTTGACATCATGTCGATCTTGTTTAGACAGCCAACTAGTTGAGACTACTTGCTGCTAAGCGGTGCTCTTCATTTTGCTTCAGTTGCTTCAAGATCAACAGTCTGTCCCTACAGAAGGCATAATTCTAAATGGTCAATCGATCAATCAATTAATCAATCATTATGCTCGGGCCTGAATATAACAGTGAAGAAATATAAAGTGTGAGCATAGTAATGGTGGCAACCATGAATTTCCACCTTGGTATTACAAAGCACTTTTCCTCATTGGACGTCAGAAAACTAACTCCCTGATCCTATCCTGTCCTATTCTATCCTTTGCATCATCATTTAATGTTCGTGACAGGACAACAATTGTTGAATTTTAGTTTTGTTATTTTGTTAGTCTTAGATTGGTAGTACATCACTTGCAAAATATGCAAGTGTACACTGTAATTAAACAAAATAACTGCATGCCCATTTAAAAAAAGGCCTCCGCTAACGCTACCTTGGAAACAACCTGAAACCTTCATGTCAGCCGTCAGCCATTTCCTCCAATGGCCTCCTGCAACAGCGAAAAGACAATCTACTGTAGAATCTGATTCAACAATGAAACAAAGACAAGCGGTTGTTGCTCAAGAAGCTCTTTATTGTGAAAATGAATGTTTACTGTCGACCCAAAGCACACGCGAGAAAATAATCCAACCAGCGTTTATCTCGAACGTCAGACTTCATGCCGCCGACACATGCTGATAAATGTCTTCTTCTTTCCACTGGCCCCGCCTCCTGACTCACTCGGTTCCAAATTGATGTCTTCATGGTCTCACAAATTCTGTCTAACTTCGTAGACTGACTGAAGTTCACTTTGCAGGCTGGCTCTCGAAAGGCTCCTGCTCATTTAGAGCTGTATAAATAAATCGTGGCAAATATGGACAGGCCTTCAGTTAATTTGAGTTCAACTGTGCATAAATGTCACTGTCACTCAATCATGAATCTCTGACAACGACCAATCAACAGCCAGCATCGGGCTGGGCCGGGACTTAACTGTGCAACCCAGGAAGTTGGCGAGAGTGAATGAGTGAGCTTGGTTTTGGAGCCTAGCAAAGCAAGTTCACAACTGAAAAAATGTAAGTGTTAGATTAGATTAATTCATGAATTCAAAATTCGACCATCACCTTAGCGTTGATTGCAAATTCATCTGAAGTCATTCCACCCCTCATTCGTGGTGTGCTCTGTTGGCCATCTTGAGTATTCTACACATGGTAAGAGCATTGGGCATGTCATTTTTTTAAATCATTTTAACCAGCTTAAAATGTGAGACACCCACCACACACATCAAGAAAAAAAAAATGCCATGTGTGTACCCCACTTGAATGTCAAGTTTGTATGTCCAAGTGCCCAAACTGTCATCCAGCACTCATGCATGCAACACAATGACTGTCTATGTGATTTGAGCTGATGGCTTTTTGGCCTTTGATTTCTCAGTAAAAGCAGCCTGACCCCAGCATATGAACCTCAAGTGTTAAGAGGAAAGTGAAAATAATGAACTGAAGGGGGAAGAGGGTCAGCAGATGAGCGCCAAAAATGAAATGCTTCCTGGCAACGGACTTGAGCGACAGCCTCCTTCAACTTGAGCCAGATGAAGTAGCATCTGCTTGCTGTCCAATGTCAACCATGTAAAGTAAAAGTATTTTCAAAACACATCACAATTACCACAAATGCAAATCTTTATTGTTACGACTGTATTTTACAGATTTTTCATTTAGGCAAACATTTTAAGCAGATTTTACGGTGCTGCGTTTTCATGAGCTGTTTTGTAATAACTTTTTTGAACTTTCTATGTCAAATAGGGACGCATCACTTGCATTCACCTATTTTTGCTCACTGTGGCTAGCAACCACAATGTCATCAAACCTTCATGTCGACCATATAGACCACATATGTCAAACTCAAGGCCCGGGGGCCAAATCCAGCCCACCACGTCATTTTCTGTGGCCCGCAAACGCAAATCAATGATGGCACCTTTCATGATGCTTGCTAAAATCTCAACCAAAATTTCCAATTCTCATTTGTAACAGATAAGTGTGATACTGGAATCATTTTCTTGTGACCAAATCCCTCATTACAGTAACTTCAACAATAGGTGAATAAACCGTTATCCTTGACTTCTTTGTATGGTTTCAATCATAACAACCACCGCAAGGGAAACTGTAACTAAAATCTGGCCCGTGACAAGAAATGAGTTTGACACCCCTGATATGGAAATCATCATAATTCAAAGTCTAAGTTGGCCACATAATTTTACAGTAAAATGTTGCTTTCATTATGTTCATTTTTCGAAGGTAAGTGTTAATCCTCGCCATTCCGCCAACACCCCCCCCCCACCCCCACCCCCGTAATCTCATTCAATTCCACAGCGAACAACCTCAGGGCCATTCGGCTTGAGAGGTTCCACTGTATGTGATTGAATGAACGTTCTTGTCAATTGAGACAGCATCTGTTTAGTCATGCAGTGTCAGATAGGAGAAGACATTATGGACATTCATTTATATATTATAGACACAGCATAAAGAAAAGTCCTTGCGATTGTTGTCATAAAAAGGACATATTGTGTTTTGTTTTTTTTTTGTTTTTTTAAATCAGATAGCGAGGATATGTTTGGGCGGTTGGCTACATTGAAAGCAAATGCCATATCAAATGGATGATGGCGACAAAACAAACACCTCAGTTAGCAAAAAGGCAGACACACCTGAGCAACAGTTGTCATGACAACAAAGTGCTCGCAGGATGTGGAAGGCTTCTCTCTGGGGGCAGCTTGACTGACAGGATGGCACTCAACAAAGCATCCTCAAAAACCTGTTTTGTGACGCTGCTTCGGGAGTCATGTTTCGATTTATACAGCGACGACACATCACGAGAGAGAAGTCAGTCACTTTTACAAACTGTTGTTGTTTTCTGACGATTCACAGCGGAAAGACGAGAAAGCCAGAAAATGTCGAGTACTGCCATCCACCGACCAGGTTGCCCTTCTCCAATTTCAGGTAGACTTTGTCCTCCTTTTCCAGATAAAGCAGAACTCCATTAGTGGCCGCCTCGCGGGTTACGTCCTTGTCCCCGGCAAAGGCTGAGATGACAGGCCTTCCATTTAACATGAGGTTCACCTACCAAGTCAGACAATTAAACAACTGTAAAATCATCTTCACAATTTTAGGTTAGGCTTCGGTCAATGTCTAACATGCAACATGCGGCTCAAATTCGGGTGTAAAGGGCTAAATTTGGTTTGAATTTCTTCCCTCCTGTTCAAAATGGTGACATACTGACTGAAATCGAGAGTCACCATTGAACTCCATAATGTGAGGTGGTCTCTTCTCAGTTTAATGACAAGTTAAAGAGAGAGGGAGAGAGAAAAGCGAGACAGAGAATTGCATTTTAAATCCCACAATAGGATACAATTGTCAAATCAGAAAATGAATGAAAAGTGCGAGCAATTTTATGTTTCAATCATGACACACATTTTGTGGAGTGTCCTGAAAAAAAAAATGTAATTGGTAAATGCCGCTTTCCCTGCCTGGGGTCCAATCAAGGCTTATTTCATCCTAATACAATAGAAAAAGATTAGAAAGTTAGTCTGAGTGACACATAGGAGCCTTTTGGATTACTATATTTAAAAAGGAAAGTGAAGGCGAACACATGAGCAAATCATTTCCCAAAAATGAAAAAGAAATGAGGAGTGCCTTATTTGCATAATTTACTGAGCAAGCTACATCCTGGTTCAGGAAGGATGATGCCACAATACGAATGGACATTTCACCACATGTACTGGATGTACTTGTACCGTTCATGCCGCAGTGACTCCAGTCGCCAACAGAGTGAATAAGTCAATCTGCACCTTTATCTGAATACTTACCAGCATTTTTGTTCTTTCCTGACCAACACAATTTTTATAAGGCATCTGCCCAATCGGGCAAGTGCCCAGTTTTGATGGAATGCCTATATCTGATGTTTTTTTTCTCCGCCTATTTCTATGTGCATTTCAAGTGACACATCTGACAGTGTACTTTGATGGATCACATGAAACAACCCACACGTGCAGATGATCAAATTACACATGCTGTAACTAACTTCACACTAAGCAGTGACAATACAGAAGTAAACAGTAATATATAGGTGATACAAATATTAAGGGAGAAATATATATGTATTTTTTTAATAGATCAATGTGGGAAAGAAGCAAAGAAAGCATTTTTGCGGCACAGGGACACTTCAGCAAAAACAAACACATCCACAGCACTCCGCCAACAACTTCACTAAGAAATCAAATATCTCATTTCAGAAGCGAATGCTGTTGTCTAATCTGTGAGCCCCACAACATGATCAATTGTGAAGGCAGCATTTCATTATCAAGCCGCTCAATTACATCTGTTAATTAGCGTAGCGCATAAAATCACCAAACACAAAGCCCCCCCAACCCCACATTGTTAATTTAACCCAAAAGTATTAGAACATTAGTATCAGACGCACAAACTCTATTTGCTAATCTGTGCTAATGATGCAATTAAGACGACCTTTTGGCTCTGATAGTGCTTCGGCCGCTGCGTCAAGATGATTTCCTCCTCTGTGGAACTTCATCCAACCGAGCTGCCATTTCACTGGCTGAGAAGCTCGGTGTGGGGCTAGTCGTCGTGTCGATCAGCCCCAGTGGAACGGCTCACTCACACACTTTTAGAATGCAAATACTAAAGATTTACTCGGTTGCTTAATTTTCCTCTTGAGAGGTGGAAGGCACGCCGGAGACCCAACTATTTATAAACTGTATTAAAGTTCCAAATACATTTTGTATAATGTCCCCTTTAGAAGGTCACGTACCATTTTGTTGGCCTGGGCTGACTCTTCTCCCCGCTGATTTAATTGAGGGTAGCCTCCATTGGGAGTTATTTTTCTGATTTGATAATGGACATGCCTCTCATGTAACATATTCAAATTTCATTCCAGTGTATTTTGATGAGGTGCGGCTCATATTATATCAGATCTGCCTGTTGACATAGCACTCACATTGGCAGATTACGCTCTGAAAATCTTGATTCCAAATTGCTTTTTCCTCTTCACGCAGCTAATGACGCAAACCCGAATTGCGGTACTTGAGTGCAAAAATCTCAATTGTTTTACTTGAACCATGCGGGTGTCGATGACGCTGAACATTGTTCTTAAAATGACATACCTGTATGGTCTGGCTCTGGTACACTTTAATGACGTGGAAGTTAAAACTGTAGACTCCTTTTCTTGGGGACAAAAACACAGACTCAAATGTGAAGAAGTTTCCAATATTTACGAGAACCTGCAAAAGAAGAGAGAAAACAGAAGCTCACAATCAAGCTTTCCGTTGTTTTGGAAAGGACAGGACAGTTCTGATGACTTTAGAAAGAGCTCACAAACTTGAGGTGCTTTCCATGGTGAATCCATTTGGTGATTTATTTAAGTTCACCATAAAATGTGTTTATTGAAGACTGTATATGTATCAACAAATGGCAGCAAGTGGTTAGCACTGACTCAATAATCGACAAATTATTGGTTTCAATCTGGCTTGGCCTCTCCTGTGTGAAGTTTAGGCTCCAGCACACAAAGAAGAAGAAAAACAAAGTTTCCATACTGTATTTATAAAACAAATGTGACTCTAAAGTGAATAGAGTGAGGTTACCTGGGTTCGTGACTTTATTGTATCAATAACTTGACCTATTGTTTACTTGTTAATTGATGGTTGGGATTATTGTTGTTGTTACTACTGCTTCACCCAAATCAGAATTTATCAACAAACGCTCTTGTTAAATATGCAGAATCTTACTTTCACCAAATGTTTATGGATGACTGTCTCTTAGGTCACACAAAACTTTGGGGATCCATTGTGCGTGATGTCACACGAGACCACAGGTCAGTGTGAATCAGAGGATTAATTCCTTGGACCCTGTTTTTGTAGAGACGCTCATGTGGGCTCGGGGCAAGTCTAGTTTACCGTGTTTGGCATGTTTTAACGCCTCGCTGGGCGTTCTGGTGGACCGTGGGTGTTTTCTATGATACACCTCAGGCGCACCTGACAATTTGGTGTCAGAAAGTGAAATAGACTTGAGGCCAGTTGAAACCAGGTCTAAAGTTGTGACTCAGGTGCTGTAATGCAATTTTTGGTGGATTTGATCAAGGTGCAGGCAGACAGATTCTGAGCTCCGCTGATATGCGTGACGGATGTCATCGTGTTTCATTCATAAATATGACAACAGCACGCATCAAAACCTCAGAATCATTGTAGAAATCAGTTAATTGAATTTATTATTATTGTGATTGTTTTTAGTATTATCATCATATTTTTACAAGTAGCCCCCTGATCACAACACAACTGGTGTGTGTGAGAGTGTGCGTGTGTGTCTGTGTGTGTATAAGACACACACACAGAGGCACGATCGGGGTTGAAGTCTGACTCCAAGTGCCCACTTCGCAGCGCCCCACGATGCATCACGAGTGAAGATTTTGCAGTTCTCTGTAGACATACTTTGTGTGTGTTGAATTCTTGCAGGGACTCGAATGAGTCCGTGATGCTTCCGTCATGGTGACCACACACCCCTCCTGCACTGAATTTATAGGGAAAAATAGGGAACTGCTTTGATGGTTCCATGGTTTGGGAATCAAGTCAGCTGTGTTTACTCCCACAACAGCGCAAATGCCCAATTCTCTCTGTGCCTGTCTGTGAAAATACCAAAACAAACTCCACCCAAGCGCTGTTAGACTGCACTTTGCACAAGACTTGCACTGAGCACAATAATAAGTCCCCATGTGTTTTGCCTTTTTCTTGTGTTGTGATCATTATACTCCAAGAAGGGGCTCTCTCAACAAGTGGTGCTTAGAGAAGATGGGGACGGGAAACCATAGGCATTCAAAGCAGTAAGTCACAATACGTGCCGTTAACATTAAAGTTAAGCATTATTGTTTCCGCCTTTCACAATTAACAGTGGAAACTTATTTTTATATTTGGATGACAATGAACAATCCCAAAATAGTTAACGCATTGCCTTAAAAAAGGGGGGCAGTTGAAAGGGATCTGGTTTAGCTCACCCATGACCCAAATCAGGACAGGCACTATAAAAGATGGATGGATGGATAGATGGATGAGTCGGCAGACTTCAATGTCCGTCCATTACATTACATAATCTTTCAAGCAAATGGAAAGACCACACATCCCATCCTCAAGGAAAAACAAAAAGATTTCTGTCTTGTTGCGTTAAGTACCTTTTTTTGAGGGTGGATGCTTGCTCTGCAGGTGATGTTCAGGATGGCCCCCTCCCCCACACAACACATGGCAAACGCATGCACACGCACGCACGGACACTGTCAAAAACATGGCAACTGCTTGTCATGACACATAACACAAAACGGACGAGGATGAGGACCTGGTCGAAGTAGATGATCCTGGTCTTGTTGCTCATCTCGGACGGCTCGTGGTTGTTGCTCCGCACCACCGAGAAAGCCACTTTGGAGTTGGCGGCGCGCACCGAGATGCCGAGCGGCGAGTTGGACGCCCGCCAGTCGGCAGCCGGGTTGGAATCGCACACCACCAGACATTTGCCCTCCAGCACGATGGGCTCCGTGTCGTTCTGGCCTCGCAGCGTGGCAACCAGAACCCACAGCACGCTCCAGCCCAACAACCGCATGTCCGCGAGTTGTCCACTTAACGGGTCCGCACGTGCGCCGCGTCCACGAGAGACACCCTCTTCGCGCGCGCCATCCTCGTCGAGTCCAAATTCCCAACGGGAGAAAAGCCTGAGCGTCTCATGAAAATAAAATTCAGTCAATAAATAAAGTTCGTGCGTATACGTGTGCGTCAGTCAAAACTGCGTGATGCGCATGAAAGGATAATGCATGCGCCCGACTGCCAGTCTGTGTCCGCTCCACGCACGGAGCTGAAGAGATGTGCTCGGTGGTGCCGCGTGATCATGCGCCCAAAACGCAGCCACCTTCTGCGCGCACGCGCACCGGACGTTAATTAATTGTCAAGTACCACACTTAAGTTCGTGTGCGCCTTGCAGGTTAATGCAACACCTTCAAGCTTCGACAAGAACAAATTTGACGTCAGCAGTGTCCCGAACTTGACGTCGTCAAGTGGCTCCACGGATTTTGTTCGACGCAGCAACTCACTGGGGATCTGATATCAATTCAACATCAAAATGAAATCGAAATCCAATTTTCAAAAGGAAATTATATTGACACATGCCTGCCGGGAATCAAATGCAATTGCGCAATTGGCGAGGAACCACCTGACAAAAAAAAATTAATGAAAATATCTTTGAAAAAATTATTTTCTACGTTTATTTTAATAAATAATAAGCCGATCCTGGTTTGCATTCTGCATTGAATGGCACTTTCAGTCAAACCATATCCAAGAAGCACAGTGACACAAAAATCTCAAAATTCTTCACAATTCTTTACACTGATTTTGATAAGAGTTGTTCCTGCTGGGATTACGAATGTGTTGCGCAAGGTTCTGGATATATGTGTATTTTATTTCATTTCCATTCTATGATGTAAAAATACTAGAAATAGTTGACGTTGGCTACGAGGATCAAATGTTCTGAAGAAAAATTGTGATCAAATTTGTAGGCTACGATGTAATTCTGCTATTGATGTCAATTTGTATAGTTTGCTATATTGGATTCATGGGTTGCTCCTTCCAAAAGATGCCGGCCCACCAGGCATCTGCCCAGCACACCAGAAGGCCACTCCTGGCCGGAGTAGTGTGCAAAAGTATTAGTCCGACAACATAGTAAATAATAATAGGACATTTAGCACAATTACACTTTGAGTACAAAACTTTTCAGATGGTGATGCCTGGCTCAAGAAAGACATTTTCACCATTTGAGTCATTATGGCATTACCCCAAAATATAATGGCATTGCCCATCTGGTCATCATCATCCATGAACCAGGGAGAAGTCTGCTAACTAACAAAAGGATGGACCAACAAACACAAATGTGACACTCAATGTTTTTTTGTTGGTTTTTTTTTTGTCACCAAGAGGAATAGACACATATAAAAAAGGGATTTTGTCTAATTGTAATGAGAATTGCCTCCTCATTACAGGCAGTAATCTCCCTCTGTCGAGTTCTATTGGCGTCATGTTAATTAAAATATTGTTTATACAGTTAGTCAAGGTTTATAGTTTGAACCTGAAGCACATTTTTTTTCTATTTCCATTATTTCCTTTGAGAACATTTTATTGGAGGTTTCACTGTTTTGATTGCTGAATTTAACATTGATAAAACATAGACTTCAAATTGTGGAAAAACGGAAGTAGAAACCATAAGGTTGATATTCTAGTCGTGTCAGAGAATGAATTCTATATAACATCAGCGCGGGCCCTCTTGAAGTCGTGGATGAACTGACAGATGAAGCCAAAGAGCTCCTGAGAGTCCTGGTCGGCCGCCTCTCCAAATTTCACCTTGCAGAAAGAGAAAACACACACACACACACACACACACACACACACACACACACACACGGTTACAGACTTGGAAGGACACACGCGCACCCTTGGAGCCAACACCATTACTTTACAATTAGCAAATGCAGTTTAGCCTAATTAGTGCAGCGATAGCCTGGTGGGCTCATGTTTGTTCTTAACACTGGTCGTTTGAATTAATTACCTCATAAAGTGCTGCTGCATGCCACCTGCTACGCTGGTGTACTTTAACACTGACTTGGACATGGATTGCTTACTTAATACTCAACTGGACGGTTAGAGGTCACCAACACCGATTTCCAAACTTTTTAAAGGTTGATGGGGGTTAAAAGTGGCCTAATCAACATGACGCATGCTGGAGCGAGTGCCGCTGCCAGCTTCTGAGTTTTGGGTTTTTGGGGGTGGGGGTTTTAACCATTTGGACAAATGGGAAAATACCATGACACATATCGATTCTCCTGTTTTCTTCCTTGGGTATCACAAATGGACATATGTTCCTAAATTGATTTATTTTATTTATGTATTTGATTGATATAACAATCGCAACCGCAAACGCAGGTACCCCATGCATAGAGCATGTCATATTCCAAAGGGTCTCTCCGCACTCCCACTAGTTCCTTGCCTCCAACATCTTACAAGCAGCCATGATGTTTTATACATTGAACATCTCAACTCGTCAAGGTCATCATTAAGCATTCTTTGCCCTTGTGACAAGACGAGGCTTACTATTATTTAGTAAAATGTGTCTTTTTCCAGACCCACTGCTGAATTGCTGCAGTCAACCGCCATCATCTCTCACAATGGCCCGGCAGTGGCTTTGTGTTACATCAAATTACAAGGCAAGGCAGATTTATTTATGTAGCACATCGCATACGCATGGCAACTTCATGCCTTGCGAGGTTTCGGACTTAGTCTTTGGTTTTGAAAGACAGTGACACCAAGTGTTTTCTAACAGCAGTCCTTGTCTTTATTTTAATAACTAAATAAATAAATAAAACAGCTTAATCCTCACGGGGGGGTTCGGGCGTGCTGGCGCCTATTCCGGCCCACTTTGGGCAGTAGGCGAGGTACATGAGGTCATGAAAGTAATTAAACGAAACCAAAACTAATACTAACAACAACAATCATAATAATAATAAAAAAACACAAATTCCTGAGTTTAATCGCAACTGAAAACGTGCTATGCATTATTCTGTAGAAAGAAAGAACGTTTTTTTTTTTTCCACCACAGCGCCATTTGCAGGATCAGGCGGGACAGGACCCTTCTTGCTCTGGATGCCAACTTTCTTTCTTCCTAAATACTGTCACTTGGGTTTTTGACTTAAGGAGGAAGCTTGTACAGGGAAGAGACAATACAAGCGAGACTGAATATTTGCTGCACTCGTTCCAATCTCTCGTCACTTGACTGGAGCGCGAGCTGTGGCGAAACAGAGCAATCTAATTTTGGCTTCCTATAACCCAATTGTCTGCTCTCCTAGCGCTCGTTCCATAGCGCTCATTCTATCATAGCTCAGCAGAGAGAGCCAGCGGTGAAGCATGTGTGGGCTTTCAATAGAGATGGATCGAGGCCACGTGAAGGATTTTTCTGAAAGACAGGCTTGGTTGTTTGAGAAAAATGAACACAAAAATACATGACAATATGAACTTAAGATGCTCAGACAAAAAAATAAAATAAAATGATGACCAATAGTAAAGAAATGAAATCCTTTACTACTGTCACCAAGCAGTGTTGATTCCGTGCTACTTCATCTAAGGTGCCGTTTCTCAACCTTTATTGAGCCAAAGTGGGTATTTTACGTGAGAAAAAAAAAAATCGAACCATTTCAACGGCGAATGCCGATTTGCGATATAAGGGATTTTAGTGTGGCCACGGAACATATACTAAGAGAGTGGACAATTTTCATTTTCATTTTCTACTTAGAATGACAACACAAATGATGACAAATTTGACACGCCGGGAGAATAGAGCAAGTTGTCAATAAAAAGAAGCTTCTGACATATGAAGTCAAGGATTACCAAAATGCTCGAGTAGAGCTTTTTCATCTCCTCACAAGACTTCGTCAAGGCCAAAAGATCTGCGTTGTATTTTTCCACTGCTACCTGGGGAATAAAAACATTGGCGTGCAGGTAAGTGTCTTTTCAATCAGGCAGTCTGTGCTCGTCACTAAATATCCCTTCCGAAAACTCCAGTCTGTTTAGTATGCCGTGTTCACACAGCTGACTCGTGGTTGGTGAATGAGCTGTGCTAATTGCCATAACTTCTGACTCACTTGCAAACAAAATCTCTTCCTTGTTATAGTTATTGATCCATCTGCCGGCTACCTACTGACCTAACCACCTACTGCATCTTCGTGCCACTTACCTACTTGTACTTACTCACCACCAATCTACTAAGCACATGTCTACTTTCAAGTTACTTACCTAGTCACCACCAATACTTACCAATCTACTACCTTCTCTGTACAGCACACATACATACCTCCCTTCAAGCTACAGTACTTACCCACCGACTCCCCACCTACTACACTACTACCTACACACCCACCTTTAAGCTACTTACCCATCTACTCACCACCAATCTACTGACCTGCCCACCTACTACCTACTGTACATGCATCCCTTCAAGTTACTTACCTACCTACTCAGAATCAGAATCAGATTTCTTGCCCAAGTATGGAAGAAACACACAAGGACTTCCCAGTTACATACCCTTCAGAGATCAATAATGGGCGAGACAGAACGAGAAGCCTGGCGGCTTGCTGTGACTCACCACCATTCTACTGATTGACTAACCTTTATGCTGACCGGCCTCTACTTTTCTTCCTAATACTGATCCTTGTGTTACCAATTTAACATCGATCTACATTTCAGCCATCTCGCAACTAGCCATCATGTTATCCACCGACTGCGCTTTGTGCTTCACCGCGAGGTTCCATTGTGCCACCAACCTCTTACTCACTTTCTCTGATTAAATCTGTCGGTTCTATAAATTCAAGCTACCTTTATTCCGATCGCATGCGTCAGATGAGATTTTTGAGGGGGGAAATCAATATAATCCAGTTTGAAATTGGGCTCTAACATAAAAATGTGGAAAAAGATCAGCTTCCGGACAGCATTGCTACCTGTCTACTTCGATACTCTGCCTACTCCCTAAACATTTACCTTCATGCCAACCCCCTACCATTGAACCACCTACCAACTGTCTGGCTTTGTGTTACTGATGGAGCTAACTACCAATGACCAAGTGGCCACAAATCAACTTCCAAATCTTGGCACTAGTTTTAATCCTACCTTCAGGTCTTTGCTGAAGTGTGCATGATGCGCCTCAACATTTCTCTTCTTGGAGCTTTTTCCATACTGGATGACTTTCTGCAGTTCATTTTTCAGTACTAATAGAAAAAAAACAAAACACATCGACACTATTATTAGGCCGCGGGTCATTGGGGCCAACACTTTTTGCAGTCTTATGAAATGCTATCGACTCACCATCTACCTCAGCAGTTAGGCCTTTGACAGAAGCTAGGACACACATAGAGAAAGCGGTTTCATTTAACTTAATTTTCTTCTTCATCTTTGATCAAACATGAAGACGGAAATACCTCCTGGGACGGTTTCAAATTCTCCCAACTCCTTGGTAAAGTTGGCCAAGACCGGTTCATGCAACATGATTTGCTCCACAAGGGCATGGAGCAAGGTGAAAGTCCGCTCTGTACCGCGAAGCTGCGGCAGCTGTGGATCGATAGCACTTGTGAGCAATGACATGATAGTGCCATCTTAGTTTAAAAAAAAAAAAAAACACATTACATCCAGGGAAGATTGAACATTCGTGTGTGCGAGTGTGTGGGTGTGTGTCTGTGCCTGTGTAATCTCGTGAGTTCCTTCATGTGAAGGCCAGACATTCGTGCTGTCAACGCAACAATTCAATTAACTCCAACAAAGTGATTTTTTTTCACTTTTTTTTTTATCCTTCTCTGGCTAAGGTTGAAATGGAATTTTCTTCAAGAAAATCAGAGACTACCAGCTGACACAGGTGAACATTTCCCTATCGAATAATATGTTGGAAAAACAGTCCGACAACTGTGCTTTGCAAGGTGTTTACAGTTAATTAATCACTTATTTTAGCTTTGGTTATGTTGGAAAAAGGAGCAATGCTGTCTAATGTCATAATGGGTTACAATATACGTGTCATGATTCGGTTTGTGACCAACAGGTGGCACTGTAGGGCTCCCCCTGCAGCTGCACACCTGTTGGTCATTATGTAATTAGTAGTATAAAAGGACTCCCGCCCAACCACTCATGGTCGGGTCATTGTTTGTTTCTTTGTTGCTGTCATGTATGTTTGTCATGTTTCTGGTCATGTTTCTGTTATTGATAGTTTTTTTGCTTAAGTCATGGTTTAGTTTGCTACTTTGGATTCTTTTTGTTTTGGATTTAGTTTTCTCTGTTTTAATACAATTTGTCAAATACACCCTGCTCCTCCCTCTTGCCTGCTTTTTGGGGTCCACCACCACCACCACGCAACGTGACAATTCGTAGGTGATATCGGCCTTTACAAAGATATAAATTCTCAAATTTGAATGTCCAATTCCCCTGAAGTCGTACGGGTCTCAGCAAATCTTACAAGAAGCAGCCAGTGAGAGTAAAATAATCTTCAGTGCCTTTTTTTCGTGCCGTACACGGTAGTCAGGCGTGCATTTCAAGACCATCTATCTCAGGCTATGTCGATTTAATAGCTCAATAGGACCGCACCTCAGAAGGGAACGGAAGGCCTCGGCTTCATTAAAGCAGGTCGAGGACATTTCAGGTGTGGGCCTAGCATAGAGGCCCTTAAAAATTCCTGGCGGGGCCACTTGCACACGAGGTTTAAATTAAATTCAGAACAGTTGCACATATGTCCAACCGCTACAAGAGAGAAAAAGCAATTTAGACTTTTAAGAGAAACACAGTTGGGTTCACTACCCCACGTGGATGGCACCTTCTCAGCATGTCTCGCAAAAGACGTCGGTTGTTACAACCCACAAGTTACAACTCTGCTGTTATGTTATGCGCTATACTATTTCCTGCAATGATGCAATAAGCTAATTTGTGCAATATTATTCTACGCTATTGTGACTATGCGTTTGCTTTGCTGTTGATATATTTTGACACAAGTATCTGTACTTCACTCAAGTACAGAGTGTGAATACTTTTGCCAGGTGTCTGTTCCAAAAAGCCATAATGCGAAAAAAAAAATCTTTTATTATTACTGTAATACATTTGTATTGATTTACATTTGCTGCGCTATTCCTGTGCTGAATACCTACGCTGTGTAATTGCTCCTTTCGTCTGTGAGTTTGAGGTACGGAGCAATCACTCGTCAAAATGTAAGCTCCAGACAAGTGATTGAACTTAAGCGACCACAGCAGGAAGGCCCAGAGTCAAAATGAAAGAAAAGCCCTGTTGTGTATGTCAATGAGCGCTATCTTATTAGCACTGCGCCACAACCCGAGTCAGCCGACAGCGGAGTCATACTTTAGCTAAGGATGAGAGGCGGAATCCCTTGGCCTTCTTCTTTCCGGCGTTCTCGTTGAGGTAATTGCCGATTGCCAGCAGGTACTCCAGCACGGAAACGAATGACCTGCAACTGTTCAGCTCTGTACACATCGCAATCTTCTGGCCAATCAACTGCAAGGCAAACACAGCGTCAGAGTTTATTATTTTTACTTGAATTAATCAGCCCCTGCTCTCCCCGCGCACACACACGCACACACACATTGACACATGCGCACACAACAAACATGTTTTGAGTATTGAGGCCAAAATAACTCTGGGCTATAGTGAGGTTGTTTCTTTTTTTTGCATTCAAAACACCACCTCATTTGACCCAATGAGATGAATAATCAGGCCTGTGTTGTTGGGCGAGATGATTATTTTGTATGTAATTGTGTCAAGTGCTAATATCCCTCTGGAAAAACACACGAATCTCTTGTTTAACAAGCACAGGGCGGAAGTGAAAGTAGGACTGGTTCGGTTTTTCCGATGAGCTGTTTGGAATAGAAATGAATGATGGGGGAGTTAATCTTGCCATTAACAGAGCCTCAGAGCCAGCCAGCACCAACATGCTGTCACCATATGCTTATTTTACACACACACACACACACACACACACACACACACACACACACACACACACACACACACTAAAATACAAACATTCAAATGTATTTGCAAGTACTTTCAAACGTATTTAAATTTATTTGAACGTATGTGCTAGTATTTTCAAACATATTTGCAACTAAATTCAAATGTACGATTAGGTTAAAATGCTAAAAACATTTTTTCCATCATGCCACAGAGTATTAACTTGCGCATGCGCAAAAAAAGCATTTTTTTTTAGCATTTCACCTGTTTTAGTATGTTTGAAAGTTACGTAAGCAAATATTTTTTATTCTGAAATTTTATCATTTATTATTATGTCTGCAGTGCATGAGGTCTGTTTTTTCCAATAATGCCACAGGATATTTTATTAGCATTTCGCCTACATTATACCAACACATTCATTCATCCATCCATCCATTTTCCGATCTGCTTTATCCTCACAAGGGTCGCGGGGGGTGCTGGCGCCTATCCCAGCCGTCTTTGGGCGGTAGGCGGGGGACACCCTGAACGGGTTGCCAGCCAATCGCAGAGCACAGACAGAGACAAACAACCATCCTCGCTCACAATCACACTTAGGGACAATTTGGAGTGTTCAATCAGCCTGTCATGCATATTTTTGGAATACGGGAGGAAACCGGCGTACGCGGAGAAAACCCACGCAGACCCGTGGAGAACATGCAAACTCCACAAAGCGAGGCCGGAGCTGGAATTGAACCCAGTACCTCTGCACTGTGAGGTCGACGCACTAACCACTGGAACACCGGGCCACCTATACCAATACATTTGAAAGTTAAATAATTAAGGCTATGATTCTAAAGAAAACAAATGATCCATCCGCACGCCTTGACCGAGACAAGTTGAACAGCCTCCTGTCACACAGCAAACCATTTTGACCCCAATCCACTTACCAAAGTCAAAAAACTGACCACTTGGCTACCACGGGTCTATGCTACAAACTTGGGAAAGTTGCTTGACAACATGGCCTGATCGAGAGGAGGTCCGTTGTACTGTTTATCATTATGCGATTTCCACGCTGCATTGCTTCGAGCAACTTTTGTCAGTTGATTCAAAGTCCTGCTGAGCCATCTGATGATCAACACTTCAAATTCCTGAATTCCCATCAGTCATTCAACTTCTTGAGAAGTTGTTGGTTCAACACATTTGTACAATATGTGCTAATCACGATGTGCATTAAACTCTCTCTTTCTGTCTGTCTTTCTCTCTCTCTCTCTCACACACACACACACACACACGCTCTTTCTCACACACACAACACTTAAGTAGATGTCACTTCTAGGATGTGAAGGTATTTTGGCAGTGAAAGTTCCCACCAGCTTGTGAGAAATATCTCACCGGTGGTGATTTCACCATTTCCGCCCCACCTCGAGTTTTGTTTCAAACAAACTGAGCTCCAACTTTAGTTCGGAGGAGGCATCTCAAACTTGAACGAGTCATATAAGCAAATACACTACTTTGTTGAACAATGTCATGGCATCACTACACCGCTCACAAGCAAGAGGTGGCATATATGTACGTATATGGAGGCTTGCTGCACTACGCTATGATGTATTAACCAGCATCCAATAAGTGCTTGGACTGAATAAGCGATAGCTCGCCCATCATAAATGAAAGATGTTTTTTTCTCGTCCAGTGCAAAAAAACGGCAATTTTATTAGATAGATCAATTCGATTATTCGCTATTTTAAAACAGCAAAACAACATTTCAGGGTTTTCATGAGTCTGTTTTTACACACATTTAATTGTTGAGAAATTCATATTGGAGTAAAGCTAAACATTGGAGCAAATTCTGATATTTGGCAGAATAAAATTCCAATTCAAAATCCAGTTACCGTAATCAGAAAAGTAACCCGAACACCCGACAACAATAAAAGTAAAATTTATCGGCAGGGCATTAGCTGTTTTACAAAACTTTTTAAAATAAATATTATGGGGAGGGAATTTTTGAATGTCATTATCTTTGTCCTATGTTGTAATGTATTCATATGAAAAAAAAAAAGATAACAATTGTTGTAAGGGTGATAAGAGGGGCCGAACATCATAAATATTAAACCTGTTCAGTATTTATGATAGCAGATTCTTATTATGTGTGGGGTGAACACTGAATTGGACTGAGCCACAGGCGTGAAATGAAAGCCAATGAAGAAATAGCCTAAAGCCCCCCCCCCCTCCCTACCCCACTGTTGTTACAGTATATTTTCCTGCTACTCCTTCATTTTCATTTTTATTTTCCAACATTTTGGAACCCTATGGCACTGTGCTATCTCTCAAAGGTCAACACACGCGCTAATTTTTTTACCTCATGTTAAGCAAGGTTTCCATTCTGTTCCCGATTGTCACTGCAGTCTCGTTTGCCCGAATTGTAATAGTGCCCAATTTTTCCTTCTGGATTTAAGTCCAAATGTTGTCACAAGGGGTGTTGGTCGAATGGGCTGTTAAGCTTCCCTGTCAGACGTTCTGTAAACCATCACACGTCGTGCTGTGATTTGACCAAGGTTGCTGTGTTGAAAAAAAATGACTAACAAAATAACAAAAACAAAAATTGAAAAAAAAAAAAACATTTTCAAAAAAACAAAATTAAATAAAAACCAAATGTTTAAAAAAAAGAGACTATCTAAAGCTACATCTTTCATATACAGTATATATTTTTTGTTTTTGTCAATTAATATATACGAGCGTTCAGAGTTCATTTTAAATGAATTTATTTTGGTATTGCTGGAAGAGACATTTGAGAATTGTAGTTTACCTTGCTAAATAGTACAAATGCACTATATATTTCAAGAAACTAAAACTAATACTAAAACAAAAAGAATGAAAACGGCACTTTAAACAAACCTGCTTCAAAAGCGAATTAAAACTAGTTGACATTAAACAACAAGTCCAAATGAAATGAAAACAAACTATAATACACACTTACAATTGTGAATTGGACACGACGCAAGAGCTACCATACTCCCGAGTTGTCAGTCAGAACACTGTGACAATATGTAGTAAAATGGGGCAAAACATAATTCAGAGGTGATAGAACATGACCAAAACTTGAAAGGACTGAGTGATGCCGGGGACCAACATTTGCTCCCTGGCCACCTTTTGCCACGCCCTCGTAGGAACTGTCAAGTTAGCTTGTGTTGACATCTTTTTTGACTATAGCCGCACAGCTTTCTCATCCGTATGGTGACTGTTATGCCAAATTTTAAGATAAGATCGGAAAACCTTGATTAGTCTCACAATGGAGAAATTCCCAATTCACAGCAGCAAAGTTATGAAAGGAAGAAGGAACAAAATATAGGAGCTGCTGTAAAGGCAGCCACTCTCGTGGCGCCAGCTTGAAGTCAAAATAACAAAATTATTCAACACAACACATAAGACACAGACAGTCGTGCAATCTTAACCACTTTTCTGCATCCTCTTTGTTGTATGAAGCGGTTCGGTTTATTTTGTGACCGTTAAAAATCTGTGCAGGCATCCACGGCAGTCATGGCCTGTCAATTTTGCCTATCCTGCCCCCCCCCACCCCCACCCCATCCTGTCACGACCATCCACCCTTTGGCAACCTTAAAGGTGATTGTCGTGGCTGCCGCGAACATAATGCAAAGCCAAAATCAAAATGTCCCAAAAATGGCAAAATGCGGAGCCGACTTAAATTACAACCAGGTAGAAAGAACTGCTCACCAAACGAGTTTTCCTGTTTCGGTTGAGTATGATGTAGCGCTACTGTTTTGTCTTCATTGCGAGACAGTTGAAATGAAAGCGAAGTTGGTGAAGAATGAAAAATAAAAGAGTAGAAGAAGAGCTGGGAGGGATGCTGTCTGACTTCAATAACTTCACAGCCTGCAGTCCCTCAAGCCAATAAACAATGATCCTGTGTAAGAGAGTCACACTGGCTAATGATGAAATATTGATCCTCACTCCAGAAAAAACACTCAAAACTATATTTGCTTATTTTGTTTTTGACCTCTCTTCATTCATTTGTCTGCATAGAGAAGCAGAAGTTTCCGCAATGAAGTTAAATTGCATTCTTTGAATTCTTCGCACCACCGACTGAACAAAGCACAAATTTGATTTGATTAAGATCTTTTTTTTTCCTCGCGCTCCATCAAATCAAGAGTCGTTTTAAAGTGCGTTCTGTTTGGAAGGCTTACAAATCAAATAAAAAGAAAGCCATGGAAATTCAAAAGACAGGCAAAGGGCTCTTGCTGAATAATAGCAGTTAGTGTGATGGGAGCTTTTAGCGATGCGACACACACAAAAACAAGGATTTGACCTTTTTTTTTTTTTCTTTTTTTTTTACCGGGTCAGTGCACTCACAGGCTGCAGGTCCTTCATGCTGATGGGAAGCTCTCTCAGGGTGAGCAGCAGGTCTAGTTGTGTGCTCAGGTAGGGAATATCGCACATCTGCAAAATGAAGAAGGAATGCCGAGACTTTAAAATGATAACTTAGGGAAATTAGCACAGAACTGATGACAACATTGTCAACCGGCCCACTTCCGGTGACCATGAAGTGAATGTAAAACGTAAAATCCGCAATGCCGAAAGATGGGCTTTTTATGTGAACACGTCGATGCTAGTACGAGTGAGATCGAGAGCAAGAATTAAGACTTGTGTCTTAAGTTATGCTAACTGGCGACATTTTCACTATGTTTAGACACTGACGTCTCTAGCCCCTTTTTTTCCAATTGAATAAGTGCATTTTAATTAAAGGTCTGATTTTCTTTTTGTTTTTAATTATTTTGGTGTTATATAATTTGAGCAAAAAAAATTAGGATAATAAATCTTAATCAAGGGTGCCAATAATAATGGAGGGCAGTGTATTTTCTATTGCATTTGTCTTTGTTTGGGTCACTCACAAGTGAACAGCAGCCTCGAGGTGGGGTGCACCCAGTTTTGTTTTGGTTTTTTTTTTGGGGGGGGGGTTGCAGTGCACATATAGATAAACAACCATTCACAGTAACATTCATATCTATTGACAATCTAGAGCAGGGGTGTCAAACTCATTTTTGTTGTGGGCCACATTGCAGTCATCGTTTCCCTTGGAGGGCAATTATGACTGTCAAACCATATGAAGAAGTCAAGAATAATGTGTTATTCAACCATGTTTGAAGTGACTCTGGTCACAAGAAAATGCTTACAATATATGTTATTTATTACATATGAGAATTTGAAATTTTGCAAGATTTTAGCAATCATCTATCATGGACGTTGACATGTTTGATTTGCTTTCGCGGGCCACATAAAATGATGTGGTGGGCCACATCTGGCCCCCGGGCCTTGAGTTTGACACCAGTGATCTAGAGTCATTAATTAACCATCGATGTGTGTTTTTGTAATGTGGAATTTTTGAGAAATGTCCGTGATTAGCGGGTCCAACACAATGTACGTGTAAAACAGCCAAATCCATTCGTTATTATCCGTCAACCTTTGTGCCATCTCGAATCCCCGATACTGCACAAGTACGAATGCAACATTAGCATGTTAGCATTGGGCATCGTTATGGTGTTTGTTATTTTTTTACTCAGCACCTCTTCCACATAGAGATACCGTGTCAGACGGAATTACAACTTCACACAGAAACAAATGAGATTCAGATGATGTGTGCTCTTAAAAGCAGTCAGTGTCCTCTCGTTTTCTTTTTTGAAATCTGCTAGCATTGTGGAATATTCCAATAAGTCCTCGAGCTTGCCGCATACGGCAAACAGTGTATCGAGGATGTTTTATTCTGGCCCGCAGCTTGTCACAGGTAACGTTCGCTTGCACCGAAGACGCATCGTGTTGCAGAGGAGATCAGGCCCACGTCTTGCATATTAAATCCCTCTCAGGCCTACCATCTTGAAAGCTGTTTTGGGATGCCTGTGCTTTTTTAAAACTCTTTTCACTGAATCACACACAGGTCAGATGGGAGGCAGGTGACATTTTGTTAAGAAGGTGTCTTGACAGAGTGAGAATAATGTTACTGGAACGGGGCCAGGCGTTTTAAATCTGACTGTAGGAATCACAATGGGAGAAAGTAAACTCTCTACCTCCATCATGTACTGGTCCACAATATGCAGCTCGCTCACTGGTCCTTTGTGGGATTTATACATCTCCACATCCTCCACCGTGGGAACATACCTGTCAGATTTTAAAAACACACGATTAGCTAGCTGAAAGCAACATGTTAATTGGCATCCCACAGTCAACACAGACCACTGCCAAGGCTTTGTTAAATGTGCCACCTTTTAAATGCTATTCTCGGATCTTAATAGCGAAACGCAGGACGCCACAATCATCCTTTTCTTTTTAATTATTAATTTTTTACTAGTACCATCCCTCTCGGCTAGGAGAACGCACATTTCTGCTGCTTTTTAGTGAGCTGGTGATATTCATTTTGACTTAAGTGAGCAAATGTGGCTGTTTGTCCTATAGAGAGATGTGCTTTTCTGTGCTGCATTTTAATTCCTGTCTAATGCAGAAGTTTGGATATTTCAAATTCAAAGCAAAGGCATGTGAATACAAATGTTGCGAATGAAAAATTGGCTTTAAAATTGCCAATTCAAAAGCAAACATGTACTTATCTCAATTGGTCCGTGACACAAAAAATGTTGGGTACCATTGGACATAGGTGTCTTTCAAACGCATTGAGGTGGTGTATAGAGGCAAAAACGATAGGATTCTGTCACTCCCCAATATTTCTGGACCTCAAGGTACATTCCCGTGTTGACCCTTTTATGCCATTCTTTCCTTCGACGTGGCGGCCCGGTGGGCCAGTGGTTAGCGCGTCGACCTCACAATGCGGAGGTGCCGGGTTCGATTGCAGCTCTGGCCTTCCTGTGTGGAGTTTGCATGTACTGCCCGTGCCTGCGTGGGTTTTCTCCGGGTACTCTGGTTTCCTCCCACATTCCAAAAACATGCACGGCAGGCTGATTGAACACTCTAAATTGTCCCTAGGTGTGAGTGTGAGCGCGGATGGTTGTTTCGTCTCTGTGTGCAATGTGGCTGGCAACCGGTTCAGGGTGTCCCCCGCCCAAAGACAGCTGGGGATAGGCTCCAGTACGCCGCGTGACCCTTGTGAGGATAAAGCGGTTCAGAGAATGGATGCATTGATGCCCTTCTACGTTTAGACAGGATGCGCCTCGCCGTTTAGTGCCTGCACTGACTTTAACCTTGCTCGTGTGCGGTCCAACTTCCTCTTTCTGTCATTTGCTCGGCTTCTGAACTCCAAACCAAATGCATTGACTTTTTCATGAGGCCGCCTCGTGCCTCCGGAGGGCCACCGGACATTAATATTGCAGCACCTGTTGGGAGAGCTTCTTTTTAAGATTGTATTCCTGAGGCGCACGCAGTGACGCATTAAAATATATATTATGTTTTTATAGAATAAATAAAATCCTTCCCCTCCACAGTACATTAGATCAGTGGGTGCTCTCCAGGGGGAGTCAGCATCCAGATCCAGTGAGTTATCTGCAAGTAGCAGGCCACTTTCATTGTGACCTCCACAAATATCCTGGGATAAAAATTTCATCACCGCACTGCTCTGGTAAAAGGGTTTGCCATCTGCTCTTTAGTATGAGAACCCGGGGCATGCAAAAGGGGAAACACTGGCCCACTTGGCATGATTGCCGATGTCATATTGAGCTTTGACTGTCGATGGGACCTCTGCTGGTTGAATTCGATGTGGGCCGGCGTGCTCTTCTTTTCTGCCTCAGCAAAACTAGTAATCTTCAGCGAATGAGGCTATGCTATGGCTGTCTGACTATCCCAAAACCACTCCTTTCTGCTTTCCTCACTCTGCTTTTAGTTCCGGTCGATTTGGTGATTGTCAGAGTTGGACCGACATTTTTTGGATCACCAACTGTCACGTTTGTTAAATATGAAAGAATAAATCATGTGCTTGTCACCGGGAGCAGACTCTCTGCCGCACTGATGCGCACCTGTGAATTTCAATCAATATTGCTATGATCAATCATTAAAAAAAAGTTGACTGAGTTCATCTGCAATTTTTCATTTGTTTCCATCTTTCATTAGCGAATGCAGGAAGCAGATGATCAGATAATGTAAATAAAACAACTTCTCCTACTTCTCACTTTGTTCCACAGCCTCAGTGTCACATGCCGTGATGGCATTAATATCTTCTTGAAGTTGAAAAAGGACATTACTGAAGGCTAAAGGTTGAAACGCATCGCTTCCCCTGCTCGCTGACTCGGGCGAAAAGATCGACTCGCCTCTCGTCTTGGCGAGGAAGGAATACAAATGAGGAAGTTGGGGCCTGAAAAAGTCATACCTCCTCAGAGAGGTGATGTGCTCGTCAGACAGGCCTCCATCCTCCTCGTTAATGATGAAGAGTTTGTCCTTCAGCTCTGCGGGCTGCACCGCAAAACTTTTGAGGAAAATGTCTGCAAGAACAAGAGAGTCGACAGCGTGAGCTCGGCTGTCTTTTTTTTTTTTTTTTTTTTGGCTTGCCCTGCAAAGGAATGACTGGAAAGAAAAAGACAAAACGTCTGCAGCCTAATTACGCCTCACTTCTCCCAAACACCTCGGGGAAACGCACATTTGCAACATCAGGTCGATTTGTTTTGTTTTTACACATTCGAAAGCAGCAGCGTGCGAGAATCGACTGCTTCGAGAGTTTTGTTTTTTTTATGCAGATGTAAAATGTCACACTTCAGACAGGGAAATCACATTTTTGCTGCCTGTCACCAGCAGAAATGTGAAACTTGGGAATCAGGATTAATGAGTAAATATTTATTCATTTTTGAAAATGAAGCCGTCAAAAAGTGAAACAGATAAAAAAAAAAAATCCACTAAATTATCATAGTCATCTTAACAAATGGATAAAATAATCGTAAAAAAACGTCTAATTATATATTATACAAAACTTCTGATTTTATGAAGCCAACGTTGAGCTCAGGGTACTTCAGTCCAGTGAGGATCTTAACATTCATCCATCCACTTTATCCTCACAAGGATTGCGGGCCGTGCTGGAGCCTATCCCAGCCGTCTTCGGGCAGTAGGCGGGGGACACCCTGAACCGGTTGCCAGCCAATCACAGGGCACACACAGACGTACAACCATCCGCACTCACACTCACACGAGGGACAATTTTGAGTGATCCATTAACCAGCCATGCATGTTTTTGGAATGTGGGAGGAAAACAGAGCACCCAGTGAAAACCCACGCAGGCTCGGAGAGAACATGCAAACTCCACACAGGGAGGCCGGAGCTGGAATCGAACCCGGTACCTCTGAACCGTGAGGTCGACGCACTAACCACTGGACCACCACTGGGCCGCCATATCTCAACATTATGAACTCTATTCTCGTTGACATTTTCGTATGTTTTCGAATTAGGCAGACTGCGCTGTGCATTGCTGGGCATTCCGGATTTTTCATTTTGGTTTCTTTATTTTATATTTACATTTGTGACCTAATCACACCCGTCTACGGCTTTGAAGCATGTCAAAATGTTGATTTGTCGAAGGTTTTACAGGGGTGAGTGTTTGAGCTGACCCTGCAACAGATTGTTTCCATTGCCATGAATTCAGCTGGGTAAAAACGTTTTTTTTTTACATTAACCACCATCCGATAGTGGATCTTTCACATCAATTGCTCAGAAGTCAGAAACACGTCTCATGAATTGTTGATGAATTACACTTTTTTTTTAAAGAAAAAAAAAGAGCAATGCTTCCTTTTAACGTGAGAACTCAAGTGTTAAACAACACTTGACTGCTTAGCGATTATCCATACACTCTAAAGTGGCCACTATTAATTAGGCAGCATGCTTAAGCAGCTCTTAAAAATATACACTTTCAAACACTCTTCCATGTTGTTTCTAGTCGATATTGTTTTCTGTTCAATGAGATTGAATCCACACGGTCTCCAAACACACCGGCAGGAACCCTGGGGCACATTCAAATATTTCTTTGTACTGCAATGGAGAAATTCTACTTTTACAGTCACAAATTGGACAGCAACAGCATAAATTAATAACAATATCCATCCACTCTCTGTGCCGCGTAACCTGATTGGAGTCGCAGGTGTGCAGGAGCGTATCCCAGCTGATTTCAGGTGAGAGGCAGAGTGCACCCTGAACCAGTTGTCAACCCATCGCAGTTCACTCTTACATTCACAGCCACCGACCATTTGGAGGCTTTAACTATCCTGCATGTTTTGGGAATAGGTGAGGAAACCGGATAACTCCGAGCCCAAACTTGAACCCCTCCGTCCTCTGAATTGTGAGGCGGTTGTGCTAACCCAGGGGTCGGCAACCCAAAATGTTGAAAGAGCCATATTGGACGAAAATAAACAAAAAAAAACAAATATGTCCGGAGCCGCAAAAAATAAAAAGCCTTATAATGAAGGCAACACGTTGTGAATCATGGAATCAGACTTTATGATGGGTAATTTCTCCGATTACTTTTGGGCCCTCAAAAAGTGGCGGGTATTCATACAAACAACTAATTCCTACACTAATGAAAGAAGTTCGTTTCATTTACAATCCATGAGGATTGTGTCCACGTGCCAACATTTATGGATTTTACTGTCAAGCTTTGCACAGCTCTTTTTGAAAATGAGAGAAATGCCAAATAAAAAAAGCTGCAATAAAACAATTATTAGCATATTCATATTTTCCAACTCAAGGCAAAATGAGCAGATGACATTTAAAAGGATCACATACTGTCGCTATTGGATGACTAATTCTTTTCAATTTATTTTTTGTGCGTGCGCGTGTTGGTTTTAAACAACAACAGTGAAACTTTTAAAATAGTCTAGATCAATAATAAAATATTTCATGCTCACGCTTCAGCACAAAGAATACAAAGGCCAGACTGGAATTTTTCGAGGAGGGGTCAAAGTCGTTCGGACAAAGATGAACAGCGAGCATAATGGCAGAAAGGCTAAGGTTTGAAGAAAGAAAGGAACTGCTCATGACACAAGCATAAAAAGCCGAGCAGCAATGCTCATTGTGGGTAAAGTCTCGTATTGGGCATGAATGGCTTCTTCTTGCATATATTTACTCATTCTCATTAATCGAACACATTGATGGCAGCATCAAAAGGAACTCAGAAGTCGACGGAAACATTTAAAGAAATTTGAAGAACAATGTAGCCAAACTGAGTGTGAGGTCCTCTGTTTTGCAGAAAAACTTGGATTTGAAACGCAGCCAAAACAACAAAGGAATTCATTCTGGGGTAACAAGTTAGACAAGCTAAGACGATCTCCAGACTTAAACGCCATAGAGATTGTATGACACCTGCTAAGGTAAAGAGGAAACTGATGGGAGTAACACACCGGCCACCCCTCCCAAACTCGCCTTCAAACAGCAAAAACTGCTGAAAGAGAAAGCAGAAGTTTTGGTGGTGTCAGTGGGTCACAATGCTCGATGCAATTCTAGCCAATTGCACTGAATTAACATCTCTGCGGAAGCACAGGGAAGACTCCAGCAGCTCCATTGTGTTTGTTCACACACATGGACTCTCACTCTCATACACACACACACACACACACACACACACACACACACACACACACACACACACACACACACACACACACACTCTTCCTGTGTCACAGCATAAGTGATATGGTTGAGAATGAGAAATGAGAGGAATAAGAAGAATAAACAGCATCAAGGCTTACTTCTATTTTATAAACATGCAAATAAAGTGCACTATGCGTGTGTGTGTGTGTGTGTGTGTGTGTGTGTGTGTGTGTGTGTGTGTGTGTGTGTGTGTGTGTGTGTGTGTGTGTGTATGCTTGGGGCGATGCCAAGAGACCACAAAAAAAGGAGAGGTAAAAACTCCTGTTAAAAACTACCCCCCCTCCCCCCCATATTTGCATTAATGAAACTTGACTCCTGGAGGAGGCCTCACCGTGCAGAGGTGCAGCGTTCAATTCCGGCTTCGGCCCCCTTGTGTGGAGTTTGCATGTTCTCCCTGTGCCTGCGTGGGTTTTCTCCGGGTAGTCCGGTTTCCTCCCACATTCCAAAAATATGTATGGCAGGTTAATGGAACACTCTAGTCTAAATTGTCCGTACGTGTTAGTGTGAGCGTGGATGGTTGTTCGTCTCTGTGTGCCCTGCGATTGGCTGGCAACCAGCTTAGGGTGAACCCTGCCCACTGCTCAAAGACAAGTGGGATAGGCTCCAACACGCCCACAACCCTTGTGTGGATAAGCGGATTAGAACAAGGATGGATGGACTCCTGGAGGAGTTTGTGTGTCTTTCTACATCTCCATCATGAACATCGCCAAAAGATTGGGCTAAATATGATATATGACGATATTTTGGGTTCACATGGCCTAGGCTGCTCATCAGAGCAACGTTTTCAAACTTTCGCCAAAGCATTCTGAGGTCCTCTATGTCCAACAGGGAATCTCGGTGAACTAGCACATTCTCAATCCATTTTTCATTAATATGTGGACTCTAATTATCTTGCCCGCCCGCACATTCGCACTGATTCCATTTAGCAGGCCATCGCCCACCTCTGGATCCCTGTGTCTGAGCCAAATAAAGGACTTGGTGAGGGAAGCTTGTGAGACGGTCTCTCTTGACTGCGCTCTTGAAATATACACGCAGAGTGCAACCAGTTCATCAGAAGAGAAAAGCTTTTGAAGAGGAAAAACAATATGGCTCACTTCTATGGAGCCATACAGCGGCTACTAACATTGATGACATACTGCACCCTGCAGGACAAGCTGAAGAACAGCACAGTATATATCGGCCTCAAAAAAAGTGTCCCGCTCACGTTATAGTCCCATTTTTTTCTTTGCTTGTGCTTGTAAAGTTAATAGGCGGGTAAAACCCATCAATTAAGTAGGAAATTACACCTCCAAGTACATGTTTATGAGTTTTATACTGTATGTTACTAAATGTGTCGGCCAGCAAGCCGTTCATATTTGACTGTGAATTTACTGTCCTTATTAAAAATAAAGGGAAAAAAAAGAAAGTCCCGCCATGACAATGAGTTCCTCCATGTATGACAGACCCTCAAAACCGGCAGCTTTCACAAAAGGGCTTTTAAATGTAAACTAATGCCATGTTATAAGTTTGTGAGCACCATTTAGTGTACAGTGAATCTGACCGACATGTTTTTGTCGCTATTGAAGACATTTTTTAGAGTCATCGTGGCTTTTGCAATAATAATAATCATGTTTGGTTACTCACTGAAGTTGTGCGCAATCTTCTGGTTGAGCATGATGTGTTGCGTACTGCTGGGCTCCGGTGCTGCAAAGGACCCGACATTTTTCACTGAAAATTGCATGTACAAACGCCTTGTGTTGACTTCAACTCTTCGCTGGCTTCCTTTCTCCCAAAATGATTTCGCGATCTGCAGAGAAACAACAGATTTGCCATCCCTTCATACCCCAGATTTCATCGTTATCGGTTAATACATCACAGCCTATCACACCAATCCCCATAAACTGTAGAAATATGAGACCTAATCAATTGGTGAGGTGTTCAGTGGTGTGGTACCTTGTCAGGTCCAATTAGGTCCCAGTGGAAAGCCTTAGTGTGGATGTTTCTTGGACTGAGGTTGAACCTGAGGGGTAAAGGTGGCGGCGGTGGTATTGTCTTGGTGGAGGAAACTGTGTCCTCTTGTGATCCTGTTTGATTGTTTTTGGGGTCCATGCTAGAGGGTGGGGGGCCGGGGTGGGAGAGGGTAGGATCAGGAGCAGCCTGTTTTGGGACATCAGGAATTTCTGGAGAGGAACTTTGATTCATTTCACCAGCCAAATTTGGATCTTCATAAAGATCCTCTCCAGCAGACTCGAGGTCCGAGTCGTTATTGTCCTCCCCTACGTCTTCTGCTATGCTGAGATGTCGGAGGCTCTCGCCGCCCATAAACATGCGCTCGCTCTTTGACTTTCTTTTCCAGTCCGAACACAACTTGCTGATAGCGTGGACCCAAGCGTCTCGCTCCGTCTGCACAGCACCGGGAAGCGGCTGACTCGAGGGGGGCACTCTGAAGCTGTAGTGAACCAGTAAACCACAATATCTTGATCCTTTGTACTGCTTTGATTGAATATTTAGTTGCAAGGTGCATGATACACTGTTAGTAGGAATGTCACGAGAAGTGTGTTTTAAAAAGTCAAATTAAATGGGATTCTTGTCTACAACTACTGTCAAAGCACCCTACAAAGCACTTTCTTTCTTGAAATAATTGCCCAGTTACATGCTGTCTCGCTGGTATGTAATGATGTCATACTATTAGCTGACAAAGCTAGCTAACGCCATTCTATCAGCACGCAGCCTGAACAGGATTTGAACAAACGTTGCTTTTTAAACAGACATGAACTGTTATGCTTGGTAGAAAGAATATTTAGCTTTTCTTGCCATTATTCTAGCCTTGATCTTCTCCTAGAGCAAGTTTCAAAATAGAAAAGTTACAAAGAAGCTTGATAGAAGAGTAACCCATGCATGTTCACCGATGATGCTTCTGTTAAGCATCAATACAGCTACCCATTTTCTATTGCGCTTGTCCTCATTAGGGTCACGCGTGAGCTGGAGCCTGTGCCAGCTGACTTTGGGCAAGAGGCAACGTACTCCCTGGACTGTTCGCCAGCCAATCATAGGACTTTTTTGAAGGCAGAAAATGAAAAATGTTTTCATTCTTTTCCCTTCAAGATAGCATAAGTATGATTGCTGGTCAATAACATTCGCAATCGGAATACAAAATATTCCGATTCATTTATAGTCATCTTGACACAGAGACCTCCACTCACTGGTATTCATTTTTGCGAGTGACGAGGGTGAAGGTATCGGCACTGAGAGGTTTCTGGACACTGGTGTCTCCATCCGACAGATGGATCACAACGCTTACAGGCGTCAAGGTCATCAGTTCACCATCGGCGGCGCCACGTCGACTGAAAGGGGTCAGTGTTAGCTGGCCAGGGTGCAGCTGGACCTCATATCTGGAATGACAGCAGAGGAGATCATGTAGTTTTTTTTAAGTGGCTAGGCATGTGTAACAAAAATAGCATAGTTCCACTAAATTCTGTCCGTCCCTCAAGCAGACAACATGGCCCAATTAGTAGCCTTTGGAAGGACCAGTTTTGAGTGTCATTTTCTTTGAAAGTTGGGCAACCATGTCAACCTAGATTGGCACAAAGTTTCATGTGCCTGAAGTAACAAAGCAGCCCCAAATATTGCAGTTCACACCATGCTTCACTGTGGGAACAGTATTTTTAGGGTTGAAGGCCTTCCCATTCCTTCTCGAAGCATCAATTTTACAGTGTCACTTCTTGAATGGGTAACTGGGCAATTCACTTCAACATGCTGTGTTAATCAGAAAACAACTGGCTACATATTTCTGCATGTGTTGAAAACACAACGTAACTGTACAATAGTTCCTTGGGGGCTAATTCTTTTGACCGTAACTACACTACACAACATTATTATTCGATCTCGCCCATTTGCCTTCATTCTGGAACTAACCTGATATCCAAAACAAAAGTGAAGTAAATGACTTAGAAGAAAGTGCTTGTACTTGACCCATCGAAATGATGCCAGCCCGCCTCTGTGCAGCATAAGGACACCTTCCCGTAGGGTTTGAGATGCTTGAGGCTGCTGGTGTGTGCCTACACTGCCCCCCTCTGCATGACTGTAGATGTTTCTGTAAATTATCTGGTTAACAAGCTGCATTATCTGGAGAAAAAGAAGCACAGATGAAAATGGAGTGACAGCAAAAATGTACACGTCCTTTGTGTTACAAGTGTCAAAATCCAACCTTATGCTTGTCGTCCACTGAAGTGGCTTCCAGTTCGTAATCATGGTGGCCTTTGAACGAAATAGAGAACCTGGAACCGACTCCGTCATCACAACTTTTGATGATGACAAAGGGAAGTTGGCGCTTGACGATGCCTTTCTCGATCGTGCACAGCATTTTGGTGGTGAAATCCATCTGCATGGATGGATGGATGGATGAATGGATGGATAGATAGATAGATAGATAGATAGATAGATAGATAGATAGATAGATAGATAGATAGATAGATAGATACCTGAAGAACCCTCTTCTTCCACCTATAGCGTCCATGCTTGTGCACGCTGAAGTTGTACTGTGAGGGAAGCTCCTCCTGTGTCACAAGACACAACATAGTAAATATTGAATACAAAAAAGAACTGATTACTTTCCCATCTGAACAAATCATCTACCAAATTTCTTATTGGTTGAATTGGACACATTCCTCATAACTGTCCAACAACTGCGTAAGTCACATTTTAGAGCAATAATAATAATGCAAAGCACTGCATAAAAGACATGAGCAAATGTGTATTCTTATGTCCGCACCTGGTTCATGACGACAAAGTGATGGAGATCGGCTCGTGAGTGAAAGTTTTTGGAAAACATTTGTGGTGGACAGGGAAACACTGTGTTTTGTAATATAGCTACCTGCTTTTAACAGCAGATGCGAGAGGACATGGAGTACGTCATTGTGAAGTGGATTTAGAAGGTTTCCACTTGAGAGTGATGCAATGAAAAACGACACTTTTATATGGCGCGTTGAGTGCTGAGATGACTCTTGTGACATCTCAAAGAAGAGAATGAATGAAGGACTGTGAGTGCGAATGAGCACAGCTCACCAATGAAAACGGATGGATGGACTCTCATGCTTGTCAGTATATCACCTCATATCATGGCAATCCCCCGATAGCATGCAAATATCCCCCATATTTGTCATATCTGTGCGCAATTAAGTTGTCACGGGATGATAGCATCATGACTTCAAGACGGTACGAATCGGATGTTGTCTCAGATGAAAGGTTCTGACCTCCTCGGGAGCACTCTGCAATTTGGTTAACTGGCCTCGGTCCTTCCTGGCGAGGTCCAAAGCGTCGTCGATGGACAGCTCTCCATTCTTCACCTTGTTCATGATGCTCAGCTGCATCTCGTTGCTCAGCTGAAATCACAGCACATCACAACTCAATCAGGATGCATACAGTCTCATTTCATGTTTGGCGTTGAAAATGAATTCATTCTTCTGACCGTCCGTGTGTTTCCAAGTCAAACTTTCAATATTATTGCTTCGTTCATCTGCATTTTTACCATGCAACAATTACCTACCAATATGGGTCTAACGGACATCTTCAAAGGGTGAGCAGTTTTACTTTTAGTTTTATTATGCACTTTTGTTTATACTTGTATGAAAATGTTAAAAGATTACTGAAAAAGTTGCTTGCAACAGTCAATAAATGATTCGTAATTCATTATCGTACAAAAGTATGTGCTAAAAATAATTTTTAAGTCTTGTATTTATTCATTATTTAACAATTAGGCCCTCTTTTTGTGCTCAACTCAATTCTAGTGCAAAGCGGCATCTAATGTGTACATGGATGGATTTTACTTTCTTTTGGATTTTTGTAGATGGACGCAATTAGAAAGGGGCGTTTGCGCCATTGTGGGAGTGAACACAGGTGACTTGATTCCTGACCAATCGAAGGGCTCCCCTCAATCCTTTTATATTTGACGCAGGAGAGTCACACTCCACTTTGATTTTATGGAGGCAAAATTTGACCATGCAGAAAATTGAAGAGCACAGAGAACATTTATAAGGAATAGCAAGCAGAGCATCACGGGTGGATGATCACAGATCACCGCTGAGAAGTGAACACACGAGAATGTCTTACACTTTCTGTGACAGAACCTCCCTGCATGGCTGTGCTGTGGCCCAGGAGGGTGTTTAAAAAAATAAAATAAAAATGATGATGATAATAATGCATTAAATTAATTTAATTTAGCATTTTTATGAACGCAATACGATGTCATTCACTCCAAATCTGTCTTCCTGGGCCGGGATAAAACCCACCAAAATCAGATTACACCACCTGCGCCACCGCTTAGACCTGATTTTACCTGATCTAAAGTGCAACGCGCTGTTAAAGAGGAACCACTGCAGTTGATAAAATCTTTTCGGTGATTGTGTTTGCACACATTTAAAGTGAGGAAGTCGTGAAAGTTTCAGATCTTTTCATAAACGGAACCAAAGTCTACCTTCACTCTGGGCACGATTACACTTTGGACAAGTTGTCTCTTAACATGATCTTTCTTGTCCTGATAAGTTTTCTCTCACCTGTGGCAAGTCTTCAATACATCTCTCCATTCTGGACACATTGTCCTTCTTCTTTGCTCCCAAACTCGGCATTCTCAAAGTTAGTTTCAGTGCACCTTCACACTCCACTAGAGTTGTTTGTTTCTTTTCCCGCACCAATCTGCTCCTTAAAAGAAAAAAAAATCAAACCGCTGTTGTTATACTGTGTGTGGCAGTTCCCCGCCCACTATCCGCTCAGGTTCCACTTTTTGTAGGTATGTCAGACCTGACTAGGCTCCGCCTCTCTCCCCCTACCTTTCGGCTTTCTCCTCATGTAACACACGTCTGCACATGTGTACAGCACGCATAAAACAGTAACACACTCCAGCACGTAGACAACAACATTAGTGTTGGGAAATTTACCCTCACAGGGAAGTTTGAAATGAGGAAGATGGAAAAAAAGGGACATGGGAACCAAACGTGAAAGGCAGACTACACCTTCAGTTGCAAGGCACATATAACGAAGGACAACCTTTCAGTCTCTCATCCACAATGTCAAAGATGGACAGACAGCAAGTTTGTCACTGGTTTGGTTACATAGTTGGATGTCACTAATTGTCTTGATTGTGCTTGTGAGTGTGTGTGGGGGGGGGGGGAAAAAAAATACAGACAGAGAGAGAGAGAGAGAGAGAGAGAGGCAGAGAGAGAGAGAGAGAGAGAGAGAGAGAGAGACAGACAGAGAGAGAGTACGTGAAAGAGAGCGAGAGAGAGAGAGAGAGAGAGAGAGCGAGAGAGAGAGAGAGAGAGAGCGAGAGAGAGAGAGAGAGAGAGCGAGAGAGAGAGAGAGAGAGAGGGAGAGAGGGAGCCAGAGCGAGGGAGCGAGAGTGAGAGAGCGTGGGAACGAGAGAGAGAGAGAGAGAGAGAGAGAGAGAGAGAGAGAGAGAGAGAGAGAGAGGTTACTTGTGGTGACTACAACTGGTAGCATTAGCTATGCCCACCAAATCCACTAGATGGCACAATTTTTGTCCTTTGATACTTTATTTCATAGGAAATGCATGTATTGTAAATACTGTAGAAAATGATCCATTCCCGGGTCAAACCTTTCTGAACTGCTCAGGCAATGTTTTAAGTGATATTTAAATATTCTTGTACAGCTTTTTGAAAGAATTCATAGCCCAATAGTAAAATATACTTAACTTGAATGAGAAAATACTTCTTAATGACATAAGCGTTACATGAAGGAATTACAAGTGTAAAAAGAAGTTAATAAATGTTGATTGTAAAGTAAAGTAGGTTAGGCTGGGCAAAAAAATATGCCCTCAAAGGCCACATTCAATTTGTTAAATGACAGATGGGTCCAATCATATGTAGATCAATGTATAAAGAAAGAAACAAACAAACATTACGTACTATTTTTCAAAGCAAGCTCAACAAATAAATGAATGCAAGAACTTGAAGGCATTTTGATAGTGATTAAAGAACTGAATAGGCTGGATATGGAAGATCCCGAAGGAAGGAAATTCAAAGAAAAATATTCTTCGTGATACAACTTGAAGCAATCGACCAAACTTTTTAAGGTGATCAGACTGCAGTTATACAACGGTGAACGTGATTCCGCTTGCTTAAACTGCTCCTTCTTTTGGAATAAGATTCTGAAAAAAAAACAACAAAGAAAAAAAGCAAAACATATGCTGCTTTGAGGGAAAGTGATTTGGAGACACACAGGTTTATGTTTTCATAACATATCTTGTGTATTGTACATATTATTACATCCTTTTTTTGTGTGTGTGTGTTGCTTGATTAAACTTTTCAGTACCTTCCTATTTGGGTATTTACCCCTAACGATAAATTACATGCATGCACATGTTAGGCATTCATCAGATGAAATCAGATGAGAATTTTTTTTTTCACACCTCTGGGCGCACCACAGAAACTCAAATCACTTTTGAGGGAAATCCCTGGGTGAGAATTCTGCAGGGGGATTCCCTTGTAGTTTTGGTGTGTGCTGTACATGTGTGCTCAAGAACAACAGTGCTACGACTTCCGCTTTTGCGGCGTGCTACTGTATACTGTACTGGTAGGCTGATTGTAAATGTGGTTCACAACTCCTACTCTGGCATTCCTTCACTGGCTCCCTATACATTTTAGAGTTCTTTTCAAGATCGTATTATTTGTTTTCAAATCTTTAAATGACCTCGCGCCACCTTACCTCTCTGAGCTCATCCGCCCCTTACACACCTGCCCGGCGCCTCAGGTCCGCGGACCAGACATTATTAGAAGTACCAAGAACTAGACGGAAGCTCAGAGGGGATAGAGCCTTTTCCATTGCTGGTCCCTCTCTCTGGAATGACCTCTCACTGAACATTCGGCAAGCCCCCTCGCTGCCCATCTTTAAAACCCGCCTCAAAACTCACGTGTATTCATTGCCATTTGACTCAGCATGACTCAGATCTGATCTTAGTTTTACTGTTTGGTGCCTTCTACCATCTTTGTTACTGATTTATAGCTTTGTTGTTATATATATGTTAGTTGCTCCATTTACAGCACTTTGTATGCAGCGATGGCTGTTTGAAAGTGCTCTATAAATACAGTTGAGTTGAGTTGAGTTGAGACTGTGTGGAACTTTGTCGTGGGGGTGTATTTCTCAGTGGTAGAGCATTTGACTGCAGATCAACAGGTCAACTGGTTCAAATCCAGATGCTCCCTCTGGCAACTGTGTAGTTCATCTGCAACGCTTTGTCCCAGCCTGTACAGTCTGCACTTCTTCTTTCTCCATGCAGGGTGTTGATGCTCTTTCGGAGACCAGAACCTTCAGCTGTGCAACCCCCCTTCTAAGGACTTCCACAATCACTCTGGGATTTCCACTCTTTCTACAGTTCTAAGCTCTGTTTAAAAATTCATATTTTACGATTTGCATACTTTTTTTTTTTTTTTTGTCTTTGACTTGTCACACATCAAGCAATGCAGACGAACACAAGTGAACGGGCCAATCGTTACAAAATACAAGAGATGTTCCATACAATTTTCTTTCCAGACCATTGTCGGTACCAGTTTTCAACTCTTGAATGTTCACCAATCCTGATACCAAGTAAGTGATAAGACAAGTACTTTTGATTCATAAAATGAATATTAAGTCGATGTCAGATCATTTTAAAGAAAGGCAGTTTTGTTTATCTTTGACAAAAGGCACAAAAGTCAGACTGCAATAGAGAATTTAAGTCTAAATGTATGGGTGGCCATTGAGAATAGGAATTTCAGGAAAATATGTCAATTTTCCAGAATGGCTGGTGTATTTCCATGCCGTTCTTGGCCATCACGGCTGCAAGCAGACATGTACTACTGTATTATTGTTTTTACTCGTCAGGATTGTCAAGGAAGAAGTCACATTAAAATAATGCAAAGAGAACAAACAAGTGAGAAATAAATGAAAGAGTGTGGATATTTGAAAGGCTCTTGCCTCTAGTCATTCCAACTGAGACTCTCCACTTTGCTTTTTGAAATTATAACTGTTTACTGATTCAAACAATACTAACTTCAAACTGTTCAGCCTATTTGAGACATATTCCATAACATCCAGTGTTGTTTCAGATTTTTAGCATTCACGTGCAGTTCCTACAGAAATTGAATTCTCTAGTTGTTATTAATAAGCTGTTGTTTAATAAATGAATGAATTCATGTTTTCATGGTCGAGTTGAGTTCAAAATGAGGCTGTTGAATGTCTTCCTGGAAATGGACGTTGGTGAATTGGAGAACTGAGGAAAGTCCCTGAAACTCCACCCGCTTCCATCTGGTCACCTCCCACTTTAAAGGAGCAGCCGACCGAGTTTGAGCGATCCACGAGCAGCAGAGAGAAAGACGTTTTCCACTCGGGAGCTCTCCACTTTGACCATGGCGACATGGATGGTTTCAACAATGATGACGGTGCTGTGGGCAGCTGCGGTAAGTACAGCGCAGTGCTCCTTAACGCTGTGCACCAAATTACGTCTTTTAAAATGTGTGGATCAACGCGAAAATAAATCAATCGATAAATAAATGCTAACCAACTAACTTTCACTTTCGTTTTCACACCGACAGTGGTGTACAGTTCAGTTCGTACGCTGACCACTGAACACGGGTTTGTTTCGTAAGTCCGAATGCATAGTTTACCAAAGCCAATGCAGTCATACAATTATAATTGCAAAAAATATGTTTCATGTTCGTAACTCCCTTCTAATATTTAAAAAATAAAGTCAACGCAGAACAGCAATTACTGTGGTTACCGAGCTGCCTTTGACATGTCGACGTAGTGAATGTCATCATAAACTGCATTCATGTCCCCATTTTAGCAGCTAATTTGAAGTAAACGTTTTTTTTTTCGCCATCTCGCGAGCAGTTAGGAGCAGGATGAAAGGGGACGGAGGGAAGTGAGACCTGTGCTTCAATTATTTTCTGTTAAACCCCACTAGGAAGAAGAAAATATTTCGCGTGGCCCTCAACTCTCCACTGCGACTATAAATAAATAGTATAATTTGTCTGTAAAATTGTTCTCATTACACCTCTGCATCACTTTGTATCCTAATTAATATTAAAGCAAACAAAAAAGAAAAATAAAACTGCTGAATAACTGTTAAAATTGCTTATACTTCCTCTGATACTTGTCGGATAAAACCATTTGTTGGGCAGAAAAATAAACAATCTAATGACTAACAGAGTGCGCCTTCTTGTTCTGCTTATTTTAAACCAGTTTACTGTACGCCATTACAGTAGTAATTATGAAGTCCATGTTTATTTGCAACCTATAATTCTATATAACTGACCCGTTCATTCTTAAAGGAAGTGACTATGAAGTCTTGCGTTTTGTTTTCCAGGTGATTATTTCAGCTCAGCCTCCGTGTGACCCGCTAACTCAGTATGAACTCAGTGGACAGTGCTGCCAAATGTGTCCTCCAGGTAAATCACTATTAGCCACCGTTTTATGTTAAAATGTATACACACATACAAGCACATAAAAAAATAAAGTAACGTGATTTATTTTTTTCAAATGCTTGCCCCTTAAATGGAAAACCGACAAGTGACCAATGAGCAATGCTAACAAGCTAAGCTAACAGTCTTCTGGCTCAAACAATGTTCATTCGACAGCAATAAAGTGAAGATGCACATATCTCAAACCTTGAAGTTATCTTTCACATGACTAAGTCTGCCTTTTAACAACATAAACACGATTTCAGGTACTAGCATGTCTCAGTTGGGCACGTGCAAGGCGCCTCACTGCCTCCAATGCGACCAGGATGAATATCAGGACACATACACGACGGAGACAAAGTGTAAACGTCAGCCATACTGCGACCCGAGTGAGACATCTTCACCGCGCATCCATCACAGCCTGATTTTGTCAGTGGTGCTAAACTGTGGTGTTCTTTTTTTTTTTCAGATAAAAACTTTCAGTTTGCAGAGCAGACGAGCAAAACCGAAGAAAGCATCTGCATGTGTAAACTTGGATTCCATTGCTCCAGTGATGTGTGCCTCACCTGTGTACCGCACAGGCCTTGTGAGCCTGGATGGGGGGCAATTATTAAAGGTGTGGCATCTTTAATTTTGCACTGTACATACTATGTTCTTCTTGTCATTCGATGCTAGATTTCCCTTTTTTGTTGCAGGGAATCAGACCCATGACACGGTGTGTCACAAATGTCCTGAAGGGTCATTCTCCAACCAGACCTCGTGGCACAGCGACTGTTTGACATGGACCAAGTCAGTGCAATTGCAAGTTTAATAGAACACTTGTAGCCATTCAGAGTTGAAAAATATGTCTTGCATCAAATCATCTTGACTGTAAAGTATGTCGAACACACAAGGAATTTGTCTTCGGTAGTACAGGCTACACTAGTATTGCAATAACAAGCAACTACGATAAACAAAGACGTGACATATAAGTATCAAAAGACTTTCCGTCATGTCAGGGTACCATTGTGCAGCAATACCACCCAATGACTGCCATTCGACAATGTGCAGAGTCATCAAGCAGAGATAAAGTGATCAGTGCTGCAATACGATGATGGTTGTGCAGTTGGTGCAGATAATCGTTGCACCATTTTTTTAAGTGACCAGTAGCAGTAATCGTAGTACCACTTTAGGTGTGCAATTACACAGAAAGTCCTTGAGTGCTTTAAAGTGTCTGGTGGTGTGGAATATTGATCGAGGACAATTATTCAAGTATGCAGAGAGCTGAAGCTCCAATGATTATTGTGGTCATACTGTTCCAAGGGGGTGTGGAAAAATGCAAAGAGCCACCTTAGATTTGAGTTACTGTTTTATGTTTTATTGTAGTCTGGTAAAATCAAAACTACCCAGATCTCATTTAACACACTACCATCCTCCGCAGGTGCAAGAGCGGTTACGTTGTCAGGCAAAGCGGCTCAGCTCAATCTGATGTCGTGTGTGGTAAGTTCTACGCCCGCGCCGAATGTGATGTGATGAGGCTTGTCACCTTTCTGTGGTTTATTCTGTGGATCGTCAAACCGATACTAATATACAGTTTACGCAATATTGAACTTTATAGACATCAATCTGACATATCTATTGGCTAAATCATGGATTCTCAAACAAGTACCAACTTAAAAAATATGTATATTGTGCTCTACAAGTACTATCATGGCCAAAATTAAAATACGGTAGCGTAGTAAATGAGGTTGAGGTTTTATACCAGAAACGTATATATTGTTGTAAATCTTTGTAACATGATGTACAGTTTTCACATTAAAACTGCTGCAGCTATTTGATTTCCTGTGCGGTCTGACTGCACATTAAATATAAGAACCTCAAAAAAAGAAAGACACGAATAGTGAGTCTTGCACATAAAAGTTGGATTAAAAAAATGAAACCAAAATGCACGTTTATAAATAAATATTTCATACATCATATCTAAAAGTTAAATACAAGTGAATTATATATGGGCTGCTTCCTCTACTGCAATATGTTCTTAATAATAATGAATGATATTCATCCATGTGAACACATTGAATGATTTATCACAATGATTGCGAAAAAGACAAATATATGCAATACTATTCCTGGAATATGATGTCCCATCACCCGTGTGCTATTTTTAGAACAGATATATATGTGTGTGTGTGTGTGTGTGTGTGTGTGTGTGTGTGTGTGTGTATGTGTGCTACTCATGTGGGGCTCATGCTCATGGCTTGAATGCACATACGGACTTTCTGTAAGTCTCAAATGAATTAGTATCTATCTTCATTTTCTCACCATCACTTGTTCATTTGTTCGAATATATTTGACTATACTTCGTGTTTGAAATGGATTTATTTTTATTTTGGCATTTAAGACTGTTGTTCCTCTGGTGTACCACTAGAGGGAGCCAATATGCCATCATTGGACAAATACCACACTGAGAATCACTGTTCTAAAAGACGTGTTGATTTTTCAATGAATGAATTACATTTTTTTTTTTACACGCTCCGATTCTACCTTGTTGCATATACCTTCTCCAGGTTAATTACTCCAGTTTTACTGTGTAAACAGGTGTTGTTACTGTGTTGCAGAGAACCAGCGGATGCACGTCATCATTGCCTGTGTTTTTATACTTGGGATGGGTATCCTGCTGGCAGCTGCAGTCAAGATTTGGAGCTCAAGACGTACGTATTTCCTTCATTGTTAAATAATTTTTTTCCAGACCTCCTCAGTTTAAGATTGTTTGTATGGAATATACACCAACACATCTACATGACAGAAAACGTTTTTTTTTTTTTTTGCACTAAAGACTTGACATTTCGGGTCATGATGGGGAAAACGGGCGGCCCGGTAGTCCAGTGGTTAGCACGTCGACTTCACAGTGCAGAGGTACCGAGTTCAATTCCAGCTCCGGCCTCCCTGTGTGGAGTTTGCATGTTCTCCCCGGGCCTGCGTGGGTTTTCTCCGGGTGCTCCGGTTTCCTCCCACATTCCAAAAACATGCATGGTAGGCTGATTGAACACTCTGTATTGTCCCTAGGTGTGAATGTGAGCGTGGATGGTTGTTCGTCTCTGTGTGCCCTGCGATTGGCTGGCAACCGATTCAGGGTGTCCCCCGCCTACTGCCCGAAGACAGCTGGGATGGGCTCCAGCACCCCCCGCGACCCTAGTGAGGATCAAGCGGTTCGGAAGATGAATGAATGAATGAATGGGGAAAATGAGTCTTCAAGATGATTCATGAGCAAGTTGTTTACTGAGGATTCTAGATGGCATGCTATGTTCAACATGGAGCTGAAAGTACGCTGACTTGCCATTTCTTAATAACCTGGCCCGCAAGGGAATTCTCACGGCATTTGTGAGTTTACAAAACCCCGAGAAGCCATCATGTTCCCAACCCACTGATTTGTTCTGATACGCACCACTGATGGGGGCTATGGGGATGAATATGCGGCTGTGATGAAAACTTTTTGACAATCGTCTTGATTCAAAAACATTGTGTGATTTTAGATTCCCTTTCTCTGCATATTTACGTTACAAAAATGAGAACTGTCACTCAATCCCATGATACCATTTGTACAAACCATTGAGGTAACAGGACTCAGTAGGTCAAATATCGCCTTGTTAGCGCAGCAGGTAGCGCGTCAGTCTCATAATCTGAAGGTCGTGAGTTCAATCCTCACACAGGGCAGAGGTTTTTCATAGTCCGCTCTAAAGTTTAATAGTGAGAATTAGCAGGGAGCACATTCCCAGATTAAAAAAATTCCCCCGTTTTTTTTTTTAATCAAAAGTTTTTGTACAAATTTTTGTACACTGAATTAAATAAACAAAACCATCAAGGCACTTTAACCCTCAATTCTGTGATCTGACATGAGACACCTTATCCACTAGATTGCATCATCACAATGGGACATCTAATATAGTTGCTGGAACCCCCTATTTTTAGGGAGGGGTTAGGGGGAGGGGGGGCACTACCCAATTTGCTCGATCATATTCTGACCAGTTCTCCCTTTCTCATGTCTGTGTTAGGTAGACGAGAAGATATCAAAGGAAAGGTAAATAGTGTGTGTTGTGTGTTTTCATTACCTGTCTCTGTACATGATTGTTAACATTTAGCAACAAAGGACAACCATGGCAGGCATCTTTCTTCTTGACGTACGGTTCCATGCTAAGCTAAGCTAAAGTAAGACGCTTATCCTGGTAAATATCACTCAGTGCACTTCAAGCTAGCTGCCCTTTTAAAAGCACTCTTTCCTTACGGTTTGCCTACATTTATTCACCCTAGGTGAGGCTAGTTTCCAACCAAAACTTTGTCTTTGTGTGTGTGCAGGATGACGAAGACCCCCCGAAAGAGGCGTTAATTGCCTTTGACGGTGTCCACGAAGAGCCCATGTCGCCTGGAGTGCAGGTGTCGCTAGCAGACAGCAGCGGCACGGGGGAGCCAGAGGAGAACGAGGACCGTCCCAGTCAGGTGGCCCTTTTAAGCGATAAAGGCAACTACGTGACGCAGGAGAACGGAAAAGCAGAAGTACTCTCCCGTCAGGAATCGCAAAGCATGACCGGGACCAGCGAAATGTCATGCTGAGCTCTGTGCCATACAGTGCTTAATAGTTTCTGCACGTGGTACTTGACAACCACCCACGTCCACTTCATGACTGCTTTAATTTAATTTTATTTTTGTCACATGATGGTGTTGCTGTTGTGTGACAGACCTGTCCGTTGTATCAATTCAGTCCCTGCTTCCGAATAGGTATCAGCCCCCTAGCGGAGGTGGGACGACAAGTGGCGAGAGCCGAAATCAAGGGTGTGAAGTTTAACGCTGATATGTGAAGACTCATATTTTAACACTCACTTCTTGCAGCCTGATCTAATTATCCGTCAGCAGGATTGTGCAACATTTGCCACACGATGCCGTTTTCATGACTGTGTTAAAGGCAAAGGCGAGTGAAACGTAGTTGCCAATTTTGCAGGATCTTTGTGTGAAAAGTTAAGATTTACATGTTGATACAAAAAGACGAGCTAATTTATATTCACACTTGTGTGACAGTTAAGTGTTTATGCTACTTTGTTTCTTGTTCGTTAGCCTTGGCTTAGCACTCTAAATGTTATATGTATCTCTTATGTATGTTGTCTTATATGTACAAATGACATTGTAGCTTGTCCTTTAGCATTACATGATGCCATCTTTCGCAATTAAAAACCCTTCACGGGTGTCTAAATAACATGCCTGTGAGGTGCTAACTAATGTTTGAAGTATTTTGATGAGTATAAGTATTTTAATCTTAATAGATTAATAGCACATGTCACACATCCTGTTTCTTGTCTTGCTGAAATTAAGCAGTTGAAGCACTGGGGTTATTCACAAGCCTACGCATGCATTTCCAGCTGATGTGCCATTGAGCAAAGCAACTCACTCCACTGCTGCAATGGTGTGTTTTTTATCCAAAACGTTAAATGTGATTAGAGACGCATATTTCAAGAGAAAATTGGAATTGAATCTCCAGTCACAAGAAATGACTTCACAAGCCTAATGGACAAAAGTAATGAGACACATGGCGTGTGACTTATTAATTATTTGTCCCTTTGTGAAGTTGGAGCTCGCTAATGTTGGACTGGCAGGATTCTTCACTCATTCACTGCCAGCCCTCCAAGTTGAAAAGTAAATTTGACGGTTATTAATTCAAATCTCATTACAATGTGTAGATGGATACAAGATTTTGATACAAGAGCGGAATAAAAAGAAAACAGGTCTGAAATTTCTCCTAAATCGGGTTTTATTTAAGTAAAAATATTCCTCCATCAGCAGACAACAGGAAACATAATTTACAGGTTTGTTGGAAAAATACATCTACATTTATTTACATTAAAAACATCTTTGGTCTGTAAACAGATTTCCAGGGATGAGCTCCAATCCCTGTCGTCTGAGAGGCTAAAGTGCATCAATAGTAGACATTGTCTACGAATATTGAAGGGTGTGAGGGGTCGTTAGTGGATTTCGTGGGCAGTGTAATAGGTGGGCAGCAGACGTGCGCCTCTGGACGCCCACTCGGCCCAAATCCTCTCGGCAGACTGGTACGTGCGCTCTGCTGGTTTCTTCACTGACTCCGATGTGGCGGTCTCGGCCAGCGACCATATTTTGGGCTTTGGAGTGTCTTTGCTCTCCTGAGGTGAGGGTGTGTGATGGACCTGCAGGCGCACACCCTCAGCCCCGTCCTGCGATGCCACCCCCGCGTCCGCCACGTTCTCCGGCAAACTCTCGACGACCGGCCGCGCCGTCTCGTCCCGGGCGTCTGCGTCGCACCTCCTCAGAGGCCCCTCCTCCTCCTCCTCTTCATCCTCACTCTCCTGCTCCTCATCTTCTTCGTCCGACTTGGACCTGGAGGAGGCCCAGCTGACGCGGTTCTCCTTCTTGAGGCGGCGCCGCGCGTTGGCGAACCAGGTGGAGACCTGCGTCAGGCTCATCTTGGTGATGATGGCCAGCATGACCTTCTCGCCCTTGGTGGGGTACGGGTTCTTCAGGTGCTCGCCCAGCCACGCCTTCAGCGCCCCCGTGCTCTCACGGGTGGCCACCTTGGCCCCGCCTCGCCCGGGCTCCTCCGTCGGGCCGGGTCGGTAGGGCGGGAAGAAGGGGCCCCCACGGGCCAGCAACGCATGATGGTAAGGGGAGGCGGCGGTCTTCAGGTCAAAGGCGTTGCCCTGGTAATGAAACGCAGTTCGTGACATGTAGGCCAACACATATTGCATTGCAATCGTGATAAAAGTAGTGCTTTGTCGCCATCTTGTAGCATCTTGATGCCAAGGAACCGGAATATGTTGAAGTGAGCTGAGGAGCTTCATATCGTATCATATCAAAAGTAGTCTTTAGTTTTTTCGGGACGCAATAGTAAACCCTTGAGGGAGAAATACAGTAGTCTCAATTTTTTCCGATTTGAGGCAGCCTATCAGATGCAAATGGAGGGGGCTGACGGTATATGGACATAGACGTAGAATAATGATTAAAAAAAAAAAAAAACGATTATCCATATCATTATTGGTCAAGCACCAGGCAATAGGAAGGAACTCGTACGATTTTTTCACAGTTTTTTCAGAACAGGACGCACAAAAGGTCTCAAGAACGCCTGTCTGAAAACGAACACGACGTCTATTGTTTAACATTGATTTGGGCATTTTGCGCAAGATCCTCTCATTACTATAATCATCATTATAAGATCACGTCCACTTGAGCATTTATATTTCTCTGCATTTTAAACGTTTGTCCACATGCTAACAGAGCTTTTAGAAGATACCTATCTGTGCTTCAACTAATTGTTTACATTGTAATTGGACCATGCAGAAACGTCAAGATATGTCCCTCACGTTCAGTGTAAAACTCAACAATGAATACTGCTGGAATAATCTCTGTACCTTTACATACAACATATAGACTAGCTGCAACAAAATATTCAACACTGGATTGAAACGGTGGGAAAATCTCATCATGAAGTGGAACACATTTGCTTTTGCTGATGAAATGGACATTTTTTTTTCAAGCTGTTTGCTTTTGGCAAAGCAGGTATTTTCATTTGTGAATCTTCTGCAGAATGTTCTTTCTGCATTTGTACAACTGGATTCCATAACTTTGTGAGTCCACTTTTTGGAAAAGTATATTCAGAGTGCTTTCCAATGCGGTGCCACTTCATTGTGCTCAATGAAATCTCAAGATAACTGATTGGAATTCCGATATTTCCGTAACTTAGTCTTGTTTGCTAAAGTTTTTACACTACTATTTATTATTAATACTTTTAAAACTTGGAGTTGCACCCCGGTTTTGTTTTCTTGGCATTGTTTGAGGTTATGGGGGGAGTGGGGGGGTTAGAAATCCCAAAATGTGCTTCCTGATTCACAGCTTTTCGGTTAATTTGCTTCATATTTATAAGCAAAACTTTTTTACATACAAATATTTAGGCTACAGATGTAATTATGAAAATAACAAAGTAAATAATTGCATGTTGCGACTTGCGTGCAAACTTGGTTTACGCCGCCATAGGAATTGAAATTTTTTAAACCACTTATGTGGCATTTGGAACAATGAACCGTCTTGCATTCTATTGGCTGTGTTGCATCATATTGAGGAGTCTCAACCCATGCGATTGGTTTTCACATTCTGTGTATTTGCTCCATACAATTCCTACCGTAGTTCAAGCAAAACTACCATAAATGCCATGGCAAAGCGGCCGTTTTGACAAACACAACTTTGATCTGACCTGAAAGTCATAACTGAGTAAAAGTATCACATGTGCTCAGTATCAAAAGTAATTTTCAGACATTAAATATACTTATAGTCTTAATCGGAAAAAGATTTTAGTTGGATGACGTCATGAGGATTTTCTTTCCCACTAAAGTAAGGAATAAAAGCAAAGTAAAAGTTGACATTTTCTTTGGAGAATTTACAGGAGGAAAAGTATAACATTGCCAGAAATATAAATGAGAAGGTAAATACTCACCATGTGCGTGACGTGTCTGTGGTGATGATGGTGGACCGCCAAGGGGATCAAGTTGTATCCGTGTAGTCCTGAATAGGTGACGGGGAGCTGCTGGGCCCCCAGATAGGCAGGGCCCGAGCCGGGGTGTCCCACGGCCATCAGCCCCATGCTGCGGTCCGCAAAGAAAGCGCCAAAGTCGGGCGGCGAGGCGGGCATTTTTTTCCCTGCGTGCTGAGTGGTGATGAGAACAAGCGTTGTGGGGCTGCTGAGGGGACGTGCGTGGGCTTATATCCAGCCAGCTGCCCAGGAGGGACGAGGAGGAGGTGGTGGGGCTTCGCGCGGGGGGGTCAGTAGTGGTGGGGCACAACTGGTGTTGACTGACAGGTCAAGCTTTCACTAAATCCCATCAAAGCTCTGCTGGTCCTTTTAGTGTTTGGACGCGCACATTCAACCTTTGTTTCTAGAAGCATTAAAAAGGTCAACATTTTATTGGATTTGATTTGATACTTTATCGTTGTCGTCTGTGTGCATCTATGTACTGGACAACAAAAACGGAGACCAGAAGTTTAGTGACTATATTTTTTTTTTAAATGAGAGCACTACTTTGGTTTGTGGTTAGCTCAATATTTTGCTGTTATTTCTAAGGCTCTCAGAAAGACTATCTATCTATCTATCTAGCTATCTTTCTATCTATCTATCTATCTATCTATCTATCTATCTATCTATCTATCTATCTATCTATCTATCTATCTATCTATCGATCTAACCTGTTAATCTGGAAGTATTTTCCGTACTGTCACATCAAACACATTTGTATTAATATAAATGTCAGAGATTTAAATCAATACTCAGATGTGGTTGTTGTTCTTTTTGTATCACACTGCTTTTTTAACGACTTTTGACACGTCTCGCGAAAAAAAAAAAAAAAAGATGGTGGGTGAGGGTTCCCAAATGTAGTCACAACGCTGCACGAACCAGTTGTGCATCACAGCACTTTTGGCATGACGTGACAAAATTGAAGTGTATGACTTTGCTGCACAGACGTGTTATATTCAAATTATTCCTACTACAGTATTTGTGGGGAAAACAAAGTGTTTCTTTTGGTATGTTGCAGGTCGGCTATTGTTGTCTTAATGAAAGCAGGTTAGGGGAAACAGGTGTTGACTATGTATATGATAATTGGCAGATAACAGATGCTAATGAGTCTGTGTGTGTGTGTGTGTGTGTGTGTGTGTGTGTGCGTGTGTGTGCGCGTGTGTGTGTGTTTGGCGGGAGCAAGTTTGCACTTCTGTAAAAGAACCCCCCCCCACACACACACACACACACACACACACACACATACACACACATACACGCACATACACACACACACACACACACACGCGCACAAACCATTGACATGTCTCATGTCGACAGCTTGCTGCAGTGTGAAGTGACGGAGTGATTTGATTTCATTGTCTGACTTAATATATGACTCAAAATATTTACCCAGACTTTATCCTGACTTTTTTACTAACATACAATTGATATTTTTGTTAAAATTAAAAAAAAAAAAAAAAAAAAAAAAAAAACTGGATTTGAACAAAAGCAATTGCTTTATCATGTCAAATAATAATGTAACACATGACATGAAAGCTGTAACAGATACATTAAACCAAAATAAAATTTCTATGAAATAAATTAAAAGTTCAGACAAGGAGGTGGATCAACTATCTTTACATTATTTGGTATTCTGTTTCATAAATACTCGCGTTTCCCCGAGGGGAGATCAATTCAACCAAGATGTCAGCAAAGGTTGGATGGAAGCAAACATTCATTTTTAACATGGGACATTAATCAATTATTGAAGCACGAAGATTTCTTAAAACTTAAACCATCCTCTTGTCAAGTCAGGTTGGACAATTACACGCGTTCAACTTGTGAGAACACTGTCGCAAGACAATTTTACAAAGCAAATTCCATAACATTGGAGAAATGTCCCAATACTTTTGCTCTTTTTTGTACTTGGCTTTCAGTGGCGCCTCCACTGTGCTGGTTCCGTTTGAATTTAGACACAAAACAGTGGTATGCAAAATAATCTCCAATTTTTTTTCTTTATCCCTGTAAACCAATGAAATACATGAACATTTTTCAAAATAAATGAAAATAAACAGCCAAGAGCTCGATGGCCTGAGTCTGCAAAGTCAAGTGGGAATCAGGAGCTCGATTTAGGCATGAAAAGGAAAGAGGAACCGGACTCGAGTGCTGGCGCAAACTGTGGGGCTACTTTGGTAGCATCGATGAAGCCTCCACTAGCATCAGCGAGCACCTTAAACCAATGAGGAAATATGACTCCAACTACATCCAATGTGGTTTTATTTGGCGCAGGAGAGAAGGAGGGCCCAGGGCCACATTTTAAGTCGCAAAGTCCTTGCTACGCAGGAACCCATCACATCTCAAATGCCATTTTATAACAACACACGCAGCACTTTGTAGAGAAATCAACTGAAGCAATTCATTCCGGTGGTACACTTACAGACCAGGATTATTATATCAAATTTTTATGTACATGTACCTTGAACCTTTTAAATTTTTCGGTACACTTTAAATTGGATTTTTATTCCCTAATTTCAATTGCAAATGGCGGCCAGTAAAGTGATGCAGAGATGACCCTCATTTAAATCCGAGGCGGGAGGCCAACTGAACAGTGTTGGATGTTTAATATTTGCATTATTTATGGTTTGTTTACTTCCCTGTTGTCACTTTGGGATGGTGATGCTTGTGAGTGCAACTTGGGCATCTGGACTGCAGGTTGGTTGATCCACTATGTGAATGATATGCGTCATTTGAAATGGACATAAACATAGAATGTTAAAATAAAAAAATAAAAAATTTACAAAGAAAAGAAAAAATTGAAGTGGGAACTTTCAGTGTAACTCCCACCGAATGTAAACACAGCCAGATTGGAAATCTGTCACTTAAATGTACGTACATGCACATATTGTGCATGTACATAAGTGTAAAAAGACATTTGGAATTGGAAACATGGACCTGCATTGCAAATCGAGCTTCATCAGCGCAACATGTTACGGGAGCAAGTAAAAGACACGATGCTGTCGGTACGATCCTGAGGTGGGAAAAAAAAAAGTGGCTTCGGTGGAAGAAACGGGGGATTTATTTGAGGACGGCCCCCAAAACCCTCCAGCAAATTTGTACAGAGACAACAATAGCCAAGTGGAGTGCAAAAGCGAAGCAGACGAAGAAGAGAGGGAGGCTTATGGCATCGGGAGAAAAAACATCTCAAGACAAACAAGCTCCAGGCGGGCGTCTTTGTCCCGTGCTCTGACTCTTCTTTTCATCCCCTTCCTCTTTGGGGCCACAATGCAGGTGTCGGCGCTGCTCCGACGGGTCAGAGCAGCGTTGTTTGCTGTTAGGATGTCGCTCGTTTACAGGGCGGGGGGGTCGACGGTAGTGGAGGGGCAGGGGGAGGGATGTGACCAAATGGAATCTTGATTGTTCTCCCTGCTTGATGTGATAACATACAAGATAGCTCAAAGGATTTAAAAGGGGGTTGTCTCTGGGAAGACTTCCCCCGGAGATAACACACAGAAAGTGTTAATATCCATCACTTAATATCCCTTGTGGTATTGATAAAATTACTACTGATAAAAAAACTACTTTGTGCACACGCTATCACTATTATGTCAGCACGGGGAATTACTTTGTGGGCAGGAATTACTACTTCGTGCGCATTGTGTGCACAAAATAGTTAGAGCGTGCGCACGACGTCGCTGTGGCTTCTTGCGTGTCACTTGAAAATTAAATGAGCTACCGTAAAATTAGACGAAATAGTAGACAAAATAGGGCGGCCCCGTGGTCTGGTGGTTAGTTCATTGACCTCACAGTGCAGAGGCCTTGGGTTCAATCCCTGCTCCGGCTTCCCTGTGTGGAGTTTGCATGTTCTCCCCTTGTGTGGGTTTTCTCCGGGTATTCCGGTTTCCTCCCACATTCCAAAAACATGCATGGCAGGCTGATTGAACACTCCAAATT
>NW_017804828.1:709032-709315 GCF_001891065.2 Hippocampus comes
CCACGCACGGTTGTTCGCCTCTGTGTGCCCTGCTATTGGCTGGCAACTGGTTCGCGGTGTCCCCCGCCTACTGCCTGAAGACAGCTGGGATAGGCTCCAGCACCCCCCGCGACCCTTGTGAGAATAAAGCGGATCGGAAAATGATTGAATGAATGAGTAGACAAAATATGTGCCAGCCTGCAAATGTGTAATTCAAAAAAATAACTGCCAAAAAAATAAAACTAGCAAAAATAAAAAAACAAAAAAAGTTCACCCCCTACATATATATATATATATATATATA
>NW_017804828.1:712687-750446 GCF_001891065.2 Hippocampus comes
TTGTCCCTAGGTATGTGTGTAAGCATGGATGGTTGTTCGTCTCTGTGTGCCCTGCGATTGGCTGGCAACTGGTTCGCGGTGTCCCCCGCCTACTGCCTGAAGACAGCTGGGATAGGCTCCAGCACCCCCCGCGACCCTTGTGAGAATAAAGCGGATCGGAAAATGATTGAATGAATGAGTAGACAAAATATGTGCCAGCCTGCAAATGTGTAATTCAAAAAAATAACTGCCAAAAAAATAAAACTAGCAAAAATAAAAAAACAAAAAAAGTTCACCCCCTACATATATATATATATATATATATATAGCTAGATAAATAGATTTTTTTTTAAATTGGGGGCCGCTCAGAGTGTGCCATCCTTGATGTACACAGTTATAGTTAGTTAGAAACAAAAACATTCTATGGTTCTTGACTAATGAAATGGAATTTTGTGGAAATGTTTTGACCTGACCTTTTGGTCTACGCACACATCGCTTATCACAACATTGTCAAATATGTCCATCATGGGTCACTGGGACAACGGGTTTGGACGTGTGGAGCCCGTTAAAGGTGGCTGACAAAGGGTTAAAATGTGTAAATAGAAGCGCTCGTCAGCAAGCGAGAGCGGAAAACAAATGTCTCAAGCGACAATCCACAAGAGTTGTCAACACCTTCGCCTCGTTAGTTTATTTTTCACGGGACGTGCGTACCGAGAGAGGTGCTTCGCACACGATTCATGTTGATGGCCGGCTACATTCGATGATGACTTTCTGGATGGGAGCATTTCAGGAAAAACGCAGAGATCAATGGCGTGATTATCGTGGCCGTCATTTACATGAAATGCTTTACGACAAATATCCAATTGTGCCGCTTAATGGGATTTTCCTGGGGCGACGGCACAAATGGGGAGATGTAAGCAAAGTGTGAATGTTATCATGGCTTCCCACTTCTTGACTATCTTACCCCCTCCCACGACCACCACCAGAAGACCCCCCTTCCACTCTTTGTCCTTTGTCATTGCTCTTATCAGTACCACTCTATCATTCTTTCAAAATACTAGTGGCGTTGAAAGCGCTTGCAAATGTAAGTATGTCTTTGTTTGGGGCCGGCCCGAGGTCCGCCCCTCCACCCCCACCAGACTCCCCCCAGGGTGCGGGCTGATTGACGGCCCTCCGCTGGGTGAGTGACAGGCGCCATTGGTTGGGGAGGCGATGGCCGACCGCGACAGCTGGCGCTGCCGTCGGTGGAATATCATTTCATAACTGGACGGGAGGTTCTCAAACCACTTCCTTTTTTTGGTGTAACTCTGCAGAGAAGGGAACATCCGCATTCATGCGAGCGTAAAAAACACATAAATTGGATTTAAACGACGTGAAATAAAGCGCACCCAAAATGAAATGCGCTCGTTGTTTGAACCCGACAAATTTGATGAAATTCACCTTTAGAAGAAGAAGAAGAAGAAGAAAACCTTTATTAGTCTCGCAATGGAGAAATTCCCAATTCACAGCAGCAAAGTTATGAAAGGAAGAAGTAGAACAACAAAATATAGGAGCTGCTGGAAAGCCAGCCACTCTCGCGGCGCCATCTTGAAGTCCAAATAACAAAAATAACACAACACAACACATAGGACACAGACAGTCGTGCAATCTTCACCACTTTCCTGCATACACTTTGTTGTCTGAAGCAGTTATAGATGAAAGAGGAGAGGATCAAAGTGTCCTTTCACCAGTGGATCAGAGACGTCATGCTGAAAATGTGCACACGTCTGCTACAAGCTAAGTTTTTTATCGTGATGTCATCACGCTGAAACTCGTTGGATAAAGAAAAAGCATTCTTTTTCAAAGGAGTCTGTTTACACTAGCAACAAAGCCAAACATTTTGTCTTTCACATAAAGATGTTAAATCTATCACCATTCACGGCATTCTGCAAAAACGACTGACAAACACTGTAATACGCATGCCGGGCATGTACTTGAAGAAGTTACACTTTAATTTAATTTGAAATTTAGACAGACAACCTAAATATTATGGATTTTTTTTTGTAGTATTCATTTATAATGCTTTCTGTCCAATTGTCACGTCGCGGTGTTGACAGAATAAATTGCTATTTCATGCCATCCTTGACAAGGTGCATTGAAATGAGACGGGGAATTAAATTGGAATTGCGTGCTGGTTTTCCCTCAGACTTTTGCTTCCTGCCGCTCACACGAGACTACAAAAACAATGGGCCACTGCACTCAAATTGTGGAAGACACTTCTGTTAAAATTAAGAGCTGCCTCTTTTGTGGCCATTTAAAAAAAAGCTGTACCACCCATCTGGTCAGGCAAGAATTCCACAAAGATTTTCTCGTACTTTGTGAGTGTCTCTGTGAGTGCCGGATAACCAAACTGGCTTGCTTTGTACTTGCGTTGCAAATAACGCCACTCATTTGAGACACTTTACAGATAAAAAGTGTCCATTTTTGTTGTTGGTTTCCTTATGAAGTCATAAATGGTATCACCTGGTAATTATCAGCAGAGGAGCAGCATTTGGTATCCATAAAAAAAGCTGTACCACCCAACTAGTCAGGCAAGAATTCCACAAAGACTTTCTTGTACTTTGTGAGTCTCTCTGTGAGTGCCGAATAACCAAACTGGCTTGCTTTGTACTTGCGTTGCAAATAATGCCACTCATTTGAGACACTTTTCAGATAAAAAGTGTCCATTTTTGTTGTTGTTTTCCTCATGAAGTCATAAATGGTATCACCCGGTAATTATCAGCAGAGGAGCAGCATTTGGTATCCATCATGTCGAAGCAAAATCTTAACGCCTCCTGTCAAATCCACGCGGTGCCTAAACACAACAAAGTGAAGTTCACGCGCATATGCATTCTCCCCAGGCACTAATGAGGTTATTGGGCATCTGTGACGTGACATCTACATTTGGGGCCAATTTGTGAGACAATGACAACGAGGAAGCCCGGGACATCGGGCCCTGTGTTTTCTGAGTGGAAATAACAAAGGCGAGCGGAGCGATGGCGGGAGGCTTCGCTCTCATGGAAATGAGCAACCGAAGCGACAATGTAGTGCCTAATCTCTTCAGAGAGAGGAATCAGTTACACAGCAGTATGCGGCTCTCAGTGCTTTTCACTGGAGTCAGCGGGCTATAGAAACAGAAGCAGTTACTCCACCCCCCCACCACCACACACCACCACACACACACACACACACACACACGCACACGAGCGTCGTGTAGCCACAGGCCTTGCTCCTACAAGCACCAGAAACAAGGTGAGGCCCCCCTCTCCCCAAACAACAGAAGGGATGGAATAAATGGGGCAGAGGGTGGTACGGGGGCGTGAGGCCTCAAAGCATGGGATTAGAGTTAATGTGCCTCCCTGGGTTATAATCTCTTCAGAGGGGGACTTTGTTTGAGGGGCTTGAAGGCAGTAAGATAAGTATCTATTACAGAAACTCCCTCTTATCCCGCCAACATCCCCGCTTCAAAAATGAGGCACAAAAACACTTGCCCCCATCCGCCCTCGGTGTCGTCTGATATCCCGAGGTCCCGAGAGCAAGTGCTGCCCTTTTCAACTAATCAGGAATTAAGAGCTAAAGCCGTATGGAGAGTTAGCAGAGGCCATATTTACTCCATCTGTGGCCCACAAAGTCAGGTAGTAAAAGGACCGTCGGAGGCGGTGTTGCGCAAGCGCCCTTTACATAGAGATGGGTAGCAAAGATGGTACTTTTTACCGTATGGATGCATTTGGGTCGGTACTACCGAGCACCGATTCACATGAAAGCAAGTGGTGCCGAGTTTCTGTTCTGAAGGGCGTCTTTCTAAATTGTAACTGCGCGAACAGAAGAGTTGATGATTTTCCATGACGCACTTGAAGACAGCAGTGTACGTACACCAGCGTAATGACGTCACCTACGAGTGCAAAGCGAGCGAGACTTGGTTGCCGCCATGCCACAAAAATACAGTTATGTTTATCAGTTTGAACATATTTGTCTTATTATATAAAAACATCCCTCCTGCCATATAACCCAATAGTTAAGTGCTGTACATGGAGCAAAAATAATTCGCACAACAACAAGCGATGAAACAATAAATTAATGACACAGTAGAAAGAACAAAAGCAGTCAAATTAAAAAAAATCAAGCCTCATGCTGAGTCAAAAGCCAAAGAATAAAAATGAGTTTTGAGACGAGCGAGGGGGCTTGCCAAGCGTTCAGTGGGACGGCATTCCAAAGAGAGGGACTCACAACGGAAAAGGCTCGGTCCCCTCTGAGCCTTCGCTTAGTTCTTGGTACCTCTAATAATGTCTGGTCCACAGACCTGAAGCACGGTCAGGTGTGCAGGGGCGGAGGAGCTCAGAGAGGTAAGGTGGCCATTTAAAGATTTGAAAATCAATAATAGCAACTTCAAAAGAACTGTAAAATGTATAGCGAGCCAGTGAAGGGATGCCAGAGTAGGAGTTATGTGCTCCCTCTTATGAGTACCAGTCAAGTGGCGAGTAGCAGCATTCTGGACCAACTGGAGACGCTCAATGGAGGATTGGCTGACTCTGAAGTCAAGTGCATTTCAGTCAAAGTGGTACTTGACTTTTATTGTGTTATTTTGTTGTGTGTGTTGGGTATCGGTGTAACGGTGGTGACTCCTGCGCTGTCCAAACCCCACCAACACAGGGCTACTTAGCCGCGCCACCACCGGCTTAGGAGACCAGCCGGGCCACCAAGTCAGCAGCAGGCACCCTCTTTGAAGGTTGCAAGGAGTGAGACACACTCACACAACGCAAGCTGGCGTCCTTTTTGTTGAATTAGTTCCGTTGCTACGTTACCGTAGCATCCGAGTATTTCACTCGCTAGGCATGACTAATCAGTTTACATTTAATGCAACCATTACACAAATGATTCGAAGGTTGATTTGTCACCTGGAGAGACACAGTGGGATGGCGTTGTATTTTCATCTGCCAATGACAGTACTTTTTGCCATAATTCAACGGCACATTTTCAATGGATGATAGAGAAAATAAGCAAACTGAACAAAACGTTATTCGTTTTGTATGTGGTGTGCTTTATTGGTCCTGAGTACACTGCACACTACGAGAGCAGTAAGGACACACGTTTGTCCCCTTGTCATGTGCGGTGTTCGTCACATTTTAAGAAATGGGTAAAATGTGAAAAAAATCTGTGCGCGTGTAGTCCATTTCAGCAGATATGATTTTGAAAACACAATAAGGGGTGAGTTAAGTATAAAATTGTTTAATATCCATAAACAATATGCCTAGACTGTTCAAATATTATAGTCATGGCGGATACAAGTCACAGACGGCAAGGGACAGAATTCCCTTTGAAATATAAATTGGCAATGGAACACTGCAAATGGCATTGGCAAGTTAAAACTAGCGTTAAACGCAGGTAAGGCACTTAATTAGAAGATGCCAGCCTGAAAATGTGAATTATCAGAACAAGTCATGTGATAAAACCTGCGCTCCAAATGGCTGCCAAGTGACACCTCGAACCATTAACTGGCATCAAACTTTGCAGATTTTTGGATGGTGTCAATGTCTGGAAACGTCACTCACACTAGTGGTTTGACAGGTTATAATTTGTGTAATTTGAACAGATTATGTTCTTGTCTCAAGTCTTTCAACCCTTGGATGGCAACATTCAAAGCATCTAAGAATTCAAAGTTTAAAAAGTAACTACTCACGCTGCACCCAGCTCATTTTCATTGAAATATGTTTTTTTCTCATCTCATTTAAGTGCACGAAAAAAAAAGGTCAACATAGGCATGAAACAATAACATTTAAGTGATTTCCAGCACACAAGATTTAAAATGAACTCAGCTCCTGTCTGTGCAGGTAGTGGTAGCTTTGGATCAAATCTGCAGTTACTTAAATCTAAAGTAATAAAGCATTCACTTTTTAGGTAGTTATTTAGCTTTTGCGAATAAAAGCTACTTTTGGTTTTCGGGCTTAAAGTGTAAACAGAAACACAACAGCAATCTTTCACTTGAAAATGATCCTGAGCTATAAAGCAAGTGAGCTCTAACATAAGGCAACATTCATTTGAGTGTCAATACTGTTATGGTCACAAAACATCGCAACACAATACGTGTGGAAGCGGCTTGAGTGTGTGCAGGATATCGATTTACAAGAAAGCGACAATTAAGTGTGTAACAGCAAAACCCGCATTCACAAGTTAGAAAAGCTGTAAAAGCTGATTTGAACTTGCACAACGGTCCTCACTGTCCGTCGTCCCTCAGCGGGAGAACTTCCTGGGTCTGAAGGCGGGAAGAGCGAGCTGATGCGACGTCGTCCTCTCTTCCTCGATGGGCGCCAGGTCTTCAGCGGATCCCCATTTCTTCTTGGAGTGGAAGAGTGACGCCAACTTCCGGTTCCTGTTACGCTCTCTGGCCTGGGACACTTGAAATTCTGCTGCTGTGAAAGAGAGCAAATCGTTGGAGACACTAACGTGATATTTCACAGACTTAAGAGTACCGTGTAGTCAGTCCCCATGTGGTGTGAAAGTAAGGGGCACTCACGCAGCTCACAGTCCTCCTCGGCACCGTCTGCTTCTTTGGGGTTGAGATACTGCAAGGCAAGGTGGCCACTGTAATCCCTCAAATTCTCCTTCGCACCTGATGGAAAAATGTCATTGCAGATATCTTATCAATCAGTGTCGATGAAATAAGGTGGATGCGAAAACATCACTGGGGATCAAATTTGAAAAACAAAAGTAATCTGTTGATTTCGATTGTTATGCTGAGTAAAACTAAGATTGATTCCAAAGTTAGTCAGCTTTTTTTCTACCTCTAGATCAGGTGTAGGGAACTCCAGTTCCTCGAGAGTCATATCCTGCCTGTTTTAGAGCCCTCCCGACTCCAACACACCTGATTCAAATCATCAGCAAGCCCTGGCAAGGCCTGAAACAATCATGAATAGTTGAATCAGGTGTGTTGGAGTAGGAAGGGATCGAAAACAATAAGGATAAGGCAATCGAGGAACCGGAGTTCCCTACCCTTGCTCTAGATTTTTCTCCACATGCCCTCCAAATAAGCAACATTCCACTAATTAGCTGTAGTAAAATGCACTGATTATGATTGGAGTCGTCGACAGCTATGTGGCAACTTGTTTGTGCAGGCACAGTTGAGACAGAGCGGTGAGAAGCGTGTGCGGCTCCCAATCTGCAAACAGAGAGCTAGCATAGTAGGAATTAGTGCTATCTCGTCTCTTAACCTTGTAACCACTGTTGTACGTTTGGTGTAATTTGAAATCTTGGTGTTCACTTTGTTTTCATTTACGTCTTCTTCCAACTTTCTTAATAGTGTAGTATATCATCATTTCAAAAAAAGTCTTTGACTGTTGACAAACAGTTTGGGAAGCAGTTGTCCCCGCCACTATTGATAAGAAATAATTCATGAATTTGAATGATTATGTTTTTGTGGAACAAGCTAAATTCACACACACAAGCGAGCCAGAGACAAAGTTCGAAACTGGGACCTCTCGAATGTGAGGCAGATACGCTCACAACTAAATTTCACTCCCATTCTGTATTCCCGGCAACATTTTTTTTTCCCCTTGTCGCTTATTCTGGAGTAATGTGTGCTCTCAAGGTGCAAGACTTGCTTTTGTTTTTGCATATCTATGAACTTGGGCTTTGGAGCGGGAAGGTCATGGTTTCAGTCGGAGTCCGACTGTCCAGGTGCTTTTGAACAAGGCACAGTTCAACCGACAAATTTCTTGAATGTTAATAAGGACAAAATGCTATGCAGAGGTGTAATTTTAACAATTTTATCGACAGACAATACTATCTATAATTGTGGCAGAAAGTTGGGGGCAAGGGGGCATGAAATGTTTTCTTCTTCGGGGGGGATGTGAAAAATAAACAATTAAGAAGCTCTGATCGTAGCTGAGTTTTAATTAGGGGCCAAGTTCCTCTGTCGGGATTTTTTATTTTTATTTTTTTACCATAAGTTCCTACGAGCAGATCAAGAATTTTCTGATGCCCATGCAGTGCTGCGATGTGTAAAGGTGTATAACCCTGTGGAAGAGGAGATAATGTGGATGAGTAGAGGGAACAGTGGCGACATTCCTCCTGGGTGCAAAGGTAATGAGGGGAGTGTTTCGGACTACCTACCCCCTGGAGTTTCCCAGAGTCCCCGGCAGCCAACGAAAACAGCAAGGAAAGAAAATACAAATTAGAAAAGCTTGTGGAAACACCAAATAATGATAAAAACATAATTGCCAGGTAATTGGTCGAAAATTGCATCGTTTCAGAGCAGTGCATGCTGGGACACGGACGCCCTGTTATGGGAGACAATTAACATGACATGATGTGATGATTTATTATCCGAGTGCCCGCTCTCCCATCGTGCATTTTCACAGCTGGATCTTCGCTAAGATCGCAGAGGAGCGCAACGTCACGGAGACGCCAGCCTGTCCGCAGACATATGCTGTGCCACACGACAGGATACTCACATGCTGTAAAAGTGAGAGAGAGCGAGATGAAGAGATCAATGATTGGACTGCAAAGGAGTAACGTAATAAGAAAAATTCCACAGGATCTTTTGATTGTGATCCCTCATGTACTAAAAAGCAGCAAAAAAATGTTTTTTTAATCTTGCCGGCAACCTAACAATGATGAGGAGGGAAAAGAAACTCACCGATTTGGTGTTGACATCAGCACCTGCATTTGCGATCAGAGTTGCCATGTCCTCGTTGCCGTGTTTGGCGGCCCAGTGCAGAGCAGTCTGGGGAAAACAACAAAAAGTCCTCAAATGATGCGCTCAAGGAGATCATTTTGGACATAGAGCAATCCAATATGGCCGTGTGTCATTCGCGCTGATACCCTCTTTTTTCATTTACAAGTTTTTGGACATTTGAACCAGGTTTATTATAGTTTGGGATCCTTTGTTATTGTTAGTTTTCATTGCGCTTTGACTTCTGTTTTTCAAATTCAATCAGTCGTGATTTTTTTTTTTTTTATAGTGGGATGGGTTATTTATATTTTCTCAAAAATGCATTATTTTGGTTTAGTTTTGATTCGTCTTAAGCTTTTCTTTTTTTGTACAGGGAATTAGTCAAAAGTTTTAAAAAGCCCCAATAAGTATTGTGGAAGTTTTTGCTGTATTTTTTGAAGAGCCAGGCTTGATTTTTTTTTTTTTTTTTTTACTCCAATTTTACTTCTGGTTATTTCATTGCATTTTTGTGAAGTACAATAACCTTGGTGGGAACATTTTCAGGCCGTTCTCTGTTCCCACGTGACCCCAGTGCAGAAATCGAGCCCCATAAACGCACGCCTGGGTGACTTTGGTGGTCGCACACACACAGGCCGACTCCTTTATATGAGGCGCTTCTCTGTCATGATGTTAAGAAACTTCGCGCGCCAAGATGCATGCGGTGCGGCTACAAAGTTGTCATCGTGGTTTCTTATTGGCCGCCAGTTAAACCAGCTGCGCTCGAGAGGGGAGAAGATGAATGGAGGGATGGTTTCCTGCCATCCAGCGGAGCCTAATTACAAAATAACACAGCGCTGTGCGCACGGTAGGTGGGGGCCGGCCACCTGTCACGGCGGGCAAGATTGATGATGTTAGTGTGACCCGCAAAGGGGAGCCCCACCCAGACATGACTGTCAGCACACGTCAAAGCGCAATAACGAGCCTTTACAAAGGTACGCCCACATGTTGGCATGCAATGTGAAAATAAGAGAGGCAAGTCTGTGGCGGGGAAAAAAAACACACACATCCACCTGTTGGACTGTGATCTCTTTATGTTTTTCCATCACTCTTTAGGGCGTGTAATTATGAGCTATCAACAGGTGTCAGCTAAATAACCGCAACCATCCTGTCGGAATCGGACCCTTAACACGGGAAAGCATACACAAGCCACATCAAAATGACTTATTATTTTTGGACAAGTGTAAATAACTTCAGATGTGCATAAAGCCCGCCGGACGGAGACTCGATGGAAGTTCTTTGAAGGACTTGAAGGAATTCATCAGGTCAGGTTATCCGGGGCCGACGTGATGTTATTCTACGAGAGTATTCTCTTTCAGGTCGGCGACATGCGCTTTGAACGTGTGCCATGGGAATACTACTACAGAACTACTTTGCTGCAGAATAATTATGTTCACCATTCAAGAAGTGTTTTTTTATTACTGTTACAGGGAACCAACCTCGTAAGGAAAAAAAATGTTTTTTTTTTCCATTTTGTTTCTATACGGTATATTTTGGAAACGTGATGTAAAGATGAGACCATCCAACTCTACATGGGCTTTCTGAAATCTGTATTTTGAAAACCAAAAAGCAACAATACTGGTGTCCTTAAGTCCAGAAACATCCCCTTTGAAAAACATGTTCACGTTTGCTTCAAAGCGCAAACAGAGCAAACAGCTAAAACAACACAATTTGTAACTGTTTTTGTTTATTTTTGTTTTTTGCTGAAGCGATCACAGGCACGAAAATATAGCGCCATATAACTGAAGGAGAAGAAAATACCAAACTTTCTGATATCACAAAAAGCACACGATAGTAGTCAAGGAACAGACGAGCATCCCTTTTACAATTTGGTGCCATTTTGACATCTGCCCGCAGTGGGACTTGAATCGTGACACCCTGGCTCCAAAGCCCACCACAATATAGTCACACAACAAACGCATCACAGCTTTGTCATATTTTAACAGTCCTAACTTGCAAACATAATCCAGTGAGTGCTATTCTGGTACCACTTTTGCCAAAAGTGTGGCCTTGGGAGAAGTCATCAGGCTTCACTTGGACAGCGCTTTTCAAGTTCTTCAAAGCTCACTTCCACTGTGACTCCACTCACACAACGATTGATGGAATATGTAGTCACGATGGGAAAGTAACAGCTCATTCACACACCGATGACGCAGCACCAGGAGCGAACAGTGATTCTGTATCTTGCTCAAGAACAACTCGCCATGGTGACAAGGGACAAATTAAGGTTGAAAGGCGATCATTCTACCCCACCAAGGCCCTCCGTACCAGGTTTGATCCCTCTGTGGTGCTATTGTTTGGGATTTTGAAACAACAGGAGTCCTCTAATGTTCTAGGAGTTACACAGGAGACAGAGCGCCATAGCTACAGTCTGAATCTAGGATTGCCATCTCTATTGTCGGCCCGCTGTCACAACACGGGACTGATTGGCCAAAGCACCAAAGTTTGTCAGGAGGTCTCCTAGTGGGAAAGAGTGACTGACGAGCCTGAACAGGATACAGCGTCTCCCCTTCCTGCGTCACTCGTTTTGGGGTCCGGGAACCCCCCACCCAGCCTCTCGTCTGCCTGAACACTTGAAGGATGGACACTTGAAGGATGGCTATGGGACACCCTCCCCCGCGCGACGAGTCCCGCTAAAAAGGTTCAACGCAAGGAGGAAGATGAAGAGGAGTGATGGGCAGATGATGTACTTACAAACTGTGGCACGGAAGAAAGAGCGGGTCCCAGCAGGGTGAGGGGTCCACGTCATAATGGGAGCAGAGACATAAAGAAATAACATGAGGGTGCTTTCAAACAAGTTTACCAGCAAACTTTAAGAAAAAAAATATATCACCCCATCGCAAAATAAAGATTTGGTCATCAACGGGAAACTCTTAATTCTTCAAAAAAAAAAACATTCTGATCTGGTTCTCACGAGTCATGTGACCTCTTTTGCTACTACATAGTGTGGATGCTACCTGTGGGTGGAAAAAGCATCTTCCTCTCTACAAACCAGGAAGCTAAAAGGGAACATCAAAGCGAAGCAAAGGGGACTTAGCACCTTCCCAGGGACACAAGCGACATTGTTGTACAATTAATCCCAGCCTGCTCTATTACTTTCAGATTATCTTTAAATAGGTGAAGTCTTTGTGGGGAATTAAGACTCTCCTTAATCCATGACCCCCCCCCTTCATCTCCGTGCACTTCAATGGCGGTCGTGCTATCTTGTCTGGGAGGGGACTGCGGTGGCTTAGAAGGTGGTCCGCGGTGACTGCAGGACAGTGTGAGAACTGTGACATTGGGGAGGGACAACAAACATGAGCTCAAATCTCTTAAGCGCACAGGGAGACAAATAAAAGGATTTGGGTTGTCAAGGGGTGGGGAGGGGGGCACAGGAGCTAAAAAGCTATCTTTCATAATCCTTCTGATAGTGGACCTTTGAAATGCATGATCTGGATGTTTTAACACTGCCTTCTCGGAATTCCATTAAGAGGGGGGAATAAAAATAAAAAAAAAACTCAGAATGACCATATGAAAGTTACACAGGCAGATCACAGGTCTGAGGGCAGGCAAGCATCGTGTTCCCACTAGTACTGTATTCCAGAGGAAATCATTAATAAATAGAGGAAGAACTTGAGAGGCATAAATAGTTCACGAGAAAAGAAACTTACCCCCTGATGAATACGGTGATAATCAAGGGCATGAGGAGAGGAAAACAGACACAGCAAGAATTGAAATTACCAACATATAAAACCTACGACACACTGCAAAAATATTACTCCACAACTAGTTTTCATGTTTGAACACATTTAAAACAGTAAATTGTAAAAGACATCAAAGTATTCGCGCTTACATCATTCTACGGTTCCATTCAATTTAGGTTTAAGAGAGTCTTACAGTGTCGTGAATTTGTAAGGAAGTTGTTTTGACGTCATCGTAGATTTTTCTTTTATTTTGTGTGACTCTTACATGATAATTTGTCACACAATCATTTGACTGGTTATGAGGTACAGCGGAAGCTCTAAAATTGAGCATAATCCATTCTTTCACATTCCATTCTTTTCATTAGGAAAGAATAGAAATAGAAGAAAGTTGTAAGAGTGTTGCAACAAGAAAACTTTTATTAAGTGTACAGGGAATGGTTTAAAGTAACTTGTTAAAGGGCACGTCGAATAATACATTTTCTCTATATGTTCTATGCGCCCCAACTAGCCTAAACATGGCATTCTGTTTAATAATTTATGGAATATGAATTATGTGGCAAAATCCACCCAATTTTTCCACCCCAGGAGGCGGCCATTTTGAGACTTGCTGTCAACTGAAAATAACATCAGAGTGTCTAAAGTGACGTTCGCGTGCTATGACGCAGTCAAATCTGGTGCGCATCTCAATATATTTAGTGCTCAAGCACACCTGTGCACATCTTATGTGCACCCATGACTATTAACCTTTCTCTGTTACAGTATTATCAAAAAAATTAAGGAGTAAAATCTTTGTAGAACCGAACAGAGTTTCAATACTTTCCAGAAAGTTCAAATATTTTTTCTTTAATTTGAATGTAGTTTTGCATTATGTTTTTAATTGATCAGTTCATGAATTGTAATAACCTCTCCTTCTTGGTGACGTGTCAAGTTGTTGACCTAGCAATTGAGGAAAGAGAGGAGAGACTGCGTACATGCTACATATCATCCAAGTCACCACAATAATTAGAGTCGGAATAATTACAAATACATTCCTTTCGGGAACATATCCATAAATGACTTTTTGTTGTGCTCTGCGAATTATGAGGGGCTGGTTGCAAAGTATTATAAAGTAGTATAATTTCTTGACAGCATGCGATCAAATACTCACCGATGTGAAGTCCTGTTTGGATACAAAACATAAGAGAAAATGTTAGCCAAGTATTGACACAACATTGGTTCTATTTCAGGGGTGGGCAAACTTTTTAGCTCGGGGGCCACATTGATTTCTAAATTTGACAGGTGGGCCGGGTCAGCACAACATATGGTACATATAAAAAAACGTATATGTTGACAGTCCATACCAAACATCGACAGAACAAAAGCATTCAAGTATTACCATACTTTTTTTCATGAGAACAGTGAGATAACTATGGCATATGTCCGGTATGAACGTCCAAGTACGGTATGTTAACAACATACATTGGTGACAACACAAGCAACAAAGTGCAACAATATATTGTCCAAAAACTGCGGCATACAGTATAGGTACAGTATATGAGAAAATATAACAAAGGTAGGACTATTTGCTCCAAAATGAGACGAGTAAAAGACCTGGTGGCTTTCTTTCCACTCACTCACTGTCTCGAACTCGACCTCCCCTCGATCACCACACAAGAAAGCGTTGCTCAGCTGATGTCGTGCTTCGAACTTTTGAAGCCAGCCACAGGACGCTCCGAAGTATTCAATGCCCATAGTTAGCGTTATGGAACTCGCTTTCTCTCTTATTAGCGGTCCAGTTTGCGAAAAGTTTTTAGCACGATAACAGCGAGCCATTTCAGGAAACGTTCATTTACTGGACTGTCCGTCGAGCCGCAAGCAATTCACTCTGAGCATGGAAATAGCCCGAATCGGACTGAGCAAGAATCTCTGGTGCGCATCTCAATATATTTAGTGCTCAAGCACACCTGTGCACATCTTATGTGCACCCATGACTATTAACCTTTCTCTGTTACAGTATTATCAAAAAATTAAGGAGTAAAATCTTTGTAGAACCGAACAGAGTTTCAATACTTTCCAGAAAGTTCAAATATTTTTTCTTTAATTTGAATGTAGTTTTGCATTATGTTTTTAATTGATCAGTTCATGAATTGTAATAACCTCTCCTTCTTGGTGACGTGTCAAGTTGTTGACCTAGCAATTGAGGAAAGAGAGGAGAGACTGCGTACATGCTACATATCATCCAAGTCACCACAATAATTAGAGTCGGAATAATTACATTCGGGAACATATCCATAAATGACTTTTTGTTGTGCTCTGCGAATTATGAGGGGCTGGTTGCAAAGTATTATAAAGTAGTATAATTTCTTGACAGCATGCGATCAAATACTCACCGATGTGAAGTCCTGTTTGGATACAAAACATAAGAGAAAATGTTAGCCAAGTATTGACACAACATTGGTTTTATTTACTCTGTTTCATTCACAATGTGGCCTGCTCCAACTGAAATTCCCCTTGAGGCAACATCATATAAAGTATATAGCCGTAAGTGGCTAAATATTTATACCTGATTGCTACTGTACATAGCTTTGAACAATGAAAAAGACAAAACAATTTAGGTTTCATTTCAATTTTACTTCCCTTTCGTTCCCGCAAAATTTCTATTGTCTCTTTATACAGTATATTCAACAAACAAACAAACAAAAAGAAAGCTTGCTAAATTTGAACAACAAGTAGCCAATTAGGTTTGACCTGCACTGACTTGCTAACTCGCTTTTCATTATCGTGAATTTGTCTACTGTTGCCATTTGTACAACAAGCTAGCTAACTATGATAATTTCTCAAGGGTGCGGTTCACAATATCATCCTTAAATTATTTATTTATTAATTTATTTTGCTTTGGATTATTTTGTTTAGTAACATGGAAGTCGGTTTGAAACATGGATTGTCATCTGGCTATTATAATTTATTCTCAACCAGGTTCAGTGGTAGTCAAACAGGTTGACATCAAACTTTTCTTTTATGATATGAACGATACCTTCTTGTTGGCAAGTGATGGGTCCTGTCGAAGCAGCTGACAGAGGTCAGGAACTCGAGCGCCAGCTGCAAAGTAGATCCACTCTTTTTCTAAAGGGTCCAGCTGGAACGGAGAAAAAAAATGGATCATTTGTCAATTTTTGTCTTGAAACATTTTTCTCTCAAGATCTAACCCAAACTCAAAAGTAAGACAGCTCAAATAACCACGGTGTCACATTTGACATAGCAGTTCTACAATAAGAATGAGAAAAAGTTGTGACAATGGACTTACAGCAACTGCAGCAGAACCCATGCTACCCGTCGACTCCTCGTCCTGCTCAGACTCACACTGCAAGTTAGACAAAAGTCAAAGATGACTAAAAGTATGACACAATCAGCCATAACCAACAGCACACACACACAGAAACACACACACAGAAACACACACACACACACACACACGCACACACACACACGCGATGCTGGCTTGATGTCATCCTGCTGCTTACCGAAGGGTGTCAGACAGCGAGACGTTTCACACACGAAGGGTAATGACTAACAATCCACTTAACTATGAATATAAACCAACACGCCTGAAGTGTAACCCTTTCAAAAAAAAAAAAAACACTTCCAATATAAATTGGCTAGCAATCACAAGTAAGAGTTCCATCCCTCCTATGGCACCAAGACTTCAAAAGCTGGAAAATTGCCACTTTGACTTTGATGCCACCTTTTCTATGTTGGTAGAATTTATACAGAACTCAGTTTAGAAACATTCCACTTTTATTGCTTAGAACAATGTTTATTATCCAGAGTTGTAAGTACTTGTTTTATTAAAAGTAATGGGGGGGTGGCTTTTTCGACAGTTGTTTGAGAGACTTTTGTGCTTAACGTGTTTCATTTGATTATTTGGCTATTTGATGGTGACAGTGAATTGCGATAGTTCTACACTTAGCAGAACAATGAACTACAATAAAAACGCACTATGTTTCCAGCAGCTTGTTTTTAAAATTCCAGTGTGCCTGCATTTGTCATATTTGTTTACTGATTGAAGACAACATGTTTTATGAAATAAAAGAACTGTGTCAACAAATCTAACAAACTAAACATGACTGTTTCATGTTTTTGGTGTAGCATATTACTAAATCATACAATGTGTTGCATCAAAGCCTTTTTATTTGTGGATTAAAAGAGACATAAATATGTGGCATAAACTCTGACTGTGGGCACTTGTTGCCAGCTGTATTGCTTTTACTGCTATTTACATGGTCCTATTTCTCTACAAAAACCAGTACACTGGACTTTGATTTGTTATACACCTTTGTAATAGAATAGTAAGACATTTTGGGTCATAGGTTAGATTAGAACCTTCTAGTTAGCCTTTCAAGAGTTAATTGTCCAAATAGCTGGCATACAATAGATTTTCTTCAGAATAAATATGTAATTTTACAGTGATTTCTGTCATCTAAATAAAAATAAAAAAAACAGAGACTTAATTAGTTGACCACATTCACTCTAGATTACGATCAATTACATTTATGCATGAGGATTGACTTGTGTGAACTACAATGGAAAAGAAATAAAATTAAAAGACAGTTCTAATGGCAATGTGGCCTTACAGTAAAAGGACCAGAAATGATAATCCAGTGAGGGAGAAATTTACAGCCTTTGTTGTTCTGGATAGCCAGTGGTCAATAATGGCTGTCATAAAGAGAGCACAATGTTCTGACTAATATGATAAACAAACACATTTAATATGATCACACACACACACACACACACACACACACACACACACACACACACACACACACACACACACAGAGGCTCCTCCATTAAGAGGAGGTCCAGACTGTATATCTTTGCGGTGAATGTGTGTGAATCTCTTTTAACAGGATCTTTCTAATGAGGTCCAACATGTTGCTGCTTATCATATTAACAGGAGGATTAATTTAAATGCAGATTGTGGCTCCCTTTGCCTCCCACTGCCCTTCCTACACTCACTCAGTCAGGCCTCTGGGACTTCAAAAAAAAAGTTTTTTAAATAACACAGCCAATTAATTTGGGGCCACCTGGTAGATGATGGTGGTACTGCTGGTATTTAACCCAGTCAAGAGAGTACGTTGCAGGGTTCATCCTGAGTATAAAAATTGGACAATTTCTGACACGATGAAATCAGTGATGTGACCAGTATTATTTTAAACTGCAAATGCAGTACTCAGAAACAGTTAGAAGTCCTCTCTCAAACTGTTGAAGCAAACAAGCGCTAAAAACACCAAAAAGAGGAGAATGACGGATTTTCTTTCAAACTTCTAATGTGGCGTACAATTTCACATCTGATCCCTCAGAAAAAAAAAAAAGCTTTAACAAGATATTACGCCACATTCGATAAATGTGCTTTGCGTAGCTCAGCAGAGAGCAAACAGTTTACCAAATAAATGGCAACACATCCTCCCTCAAGCTATGTATTTGTCAAATGCATGGACATGGACTGGGTAAAGACTCAGTGGATGTCATGTTAGGGTAATTCCAGCTTGAGAGAAAAAAAAAAGAAATAATAATTTCACTCAATGTTACTGCCGCTGGGACAGCCAGGAAATGTTTACACAACTTGGCCAAATAGGGAAACCTCTTCTGTGTGGTGGGAATTTGTGGCATAATCACGGACCTCTTTGCGTGTGATGGAATGATGCCCCGTTCTCCGTCAACTTTAGTTTGTGTTGTATTGTGTATCAAAGAGTTCAAACAGATGGCAAGGCAGATAATTTCACAATGCAAACCCTCTCAGTTTGCTCTGCAACACTTATAAAATTAAGCCTTCACACTAAAAGCACGCCAGCTGTTGCGGCAAGGGACTCGACATCCTCCTCAAGCCAAAAACGTGATTAGTGACAAGTCGACGTCATGCTCAATACATCATTGTGGAGTAGCAAAGTCAACAAGTCGGCTAGTCTACTAGTCTGAACGACCCCAAGCATCCCCTATTTGACTCAGACAAATTGAGGATGCGGACTTTCTTTGAGGACCAACGTAACATAGAAAAGAATCATTTTCAATTCACCTCTGTAGCACTGTCTGGCTCGCTGCATGAAATCAGCTCATCCCGACATTCCCTCTGCTGGGGGGCACGAGGGGAGGTGTCTGTTACCTCCCATTGTGCTGTTGCTGGCACTGCGGTGGAACTCAAATGTCTCTGCCCGTCCACATCAGGCAGGTCAGTTTTGTCTTTGTCTCGCGCTTGCAGCAGCTGTCTGTATTTCTTCTTGAGGAAAAGATACTTCTCTCCCTGCAATAGACAAACAACAGAGGCCATGAGAGGAGTTGAAAAAGTAGAAATGAGCAGTGCAGTTAAACACCACCGCTGCAATTGACTGATAGCACAGTATGACTACTGTACTGTTATTATGACTATAGTCATAATAATGGCAAATATTAGCTTAAAAAACATTTCAGGTGTGTACAGAGGTGGAGCAATCGATGAATCGACTATCAAATTAAATGAACAGCTATTTTGATATGGGACCAAAACAGTAGCTGAATCATAATCTATTTAAGGTTTGTGCATTTTTGCGCTGTAAATTTGAAATGCAGTAATGTGCATTTTTTTTTTAATAAAGGGATGAACATTAGAAAAAAAAATAATGAACAGATCAAGCAAACACTTCATCACGGCAAGAGTACTCACGTTTTCGGACTTGACCACAGCAATTCGGTCAATAATGACCTTGAATTCTTCTCTGTATTTAGCTGCAAGGACATGAAAAAAACCCATCTCATTCTGGCTAACTTTAGTGTATCCACAACCCACAATGTTACATAATAACATTATATAAGCACTTTGTGAAGCTGGTGGAAGAAATCAGGTCCAGACATAAAAAAATATTGATAAAGACATTCTACTAACAACATACTATAGCAGATACCAGGGCTGAAATGGGACTAATTTTCAGCCCTGGAGTATCATGTATCCAGACCAAGCCACTCGAGATCACGTTTTATTTGACCCTTAGCAGTGTTAGTTGGGTATGATGTATCAAATTGCGACTGTTAAAGAGCGTTGACAGTCATGTGTAACTTTGATCAAATGTGTGTCTAAATAAGGTCATATTTCTATATCTTAAAGATTTGCTTTGTAGTTTGTTTCGAAGAGCAACAGCTAGCTAACGAGACAGACAGACAGCTAGTGGGGCAGTGTGGCCATGTTGCCCCCCCTCCAAAAGGACATTTTCAAATGAACAAACATCCGGCGGGTCAAGACTCATATCCAAATATTGGACCATTGGTTAGCTGTGAGATCGCTCGGAAAATATTTGTGTGCATTCCTACGTGGACAATAAAGGAGTTTCCTCTTTCCAGTGTGGACACAAAGGATACTCACTGGTGGTGATTCACAACAACAGGAAGCAGCGGCACACGTGTGTTTCACACAAACATTACATGCTTCTGACAGCAAGTCACATGTCCAGTTATCTATTGACCGAAAACTAAATATCCATGCGCCGCTGCCCCCAGTTCCTTCATTTCCCAACATGCCCCACTTTTCACATCTGAGCGAACCCCGCCACACACACACACACACACACACACACACACACACACACACACACACACACACACACACACACACACACACAGTCTTATTAGAGGTCTAAATCCTGTCATGCGTGTGGACTTAATTGTGATTAAAATACAATCATCAAATTTACAACACGAGAAGAGGCTAACCACATGCTCGGGCAGACATTTCACTACGTGGTGGGAAGCATTTCTCTAATCACCGGTCGGCCACGTCAGATGGCACTGACGTCACATCTGGACCACATGTGGCAAAAGCGCAAGGTCACCCTGGTTCAACATTTGTTTGGCAAGCTTGACATGTTTGCCTTTCAGCCCCAGATTAAAAAAATATAGGGAAAGCGAATTGTGAAACAGTCTTGGATAACCACTGCTGTTAGCATATCATTCTTACAACAGTTCTGGAGGGTAATAAACAAACAAGTTAATTTAATCACTTTACATTCCTAACTGTAAAATGTACTGTAAGTGCATTCCTGTCCAGCTACCATCCTATTTTCTCACAATTTTGGCAGCTTTTTTGCATTCGGTCTGACTGCATCAACCTAGTTCGGAGTGCATGCATTTCAAAGCATGTACAGTACGGCGCCTCAAAGAGACCATACTATGCAATCGTACCATCACTTTATTCAGCAGAGGTGCGTGCAAAATGGCTTCGCAAACGACTTCTAGCATTTCTTTAAGTGACAGAGTAAGTGCATGGCATTTGTTACACCTGCTGTAGTCATCACATTGAGGAACTATGCTCGCTGAGTTTGTCTCTTTTGGGCATCAGTAACAGAAAGATGGCAGTGAAAGATTGCAGCCTTCTCAAAATGCTTCTCTTTGCTCGTCCCAAAACAGCTGCACACCGCTTCAGACAGACACTCAGTCACAGACAGTTCAATTGTAACAATGGCGAAAGTTAGCTACATTTTCGCCCACTTTTCGAAGCCTTTACAATGTCAGAAATTTAATTCTTAACATTTTGACAAAATGTTTTGGTCTTTTATTCCAGCTTTTTCTGGTGACATTGCATTCTTGCTGGGGTGGAAAAAAGTGTTTAATTTCGTTGTCACGTCCCTATTGGTTAATGCTATCACAATGTAGCTTCTTTTGACAAATAAGAGATTTAACCTTTATTCACTAAAGTACACTGTAGCTTCAATTAGTTTCATATAAAGTTGTATTTGCAAACCTTTAATTTAACAGGCAAACTTAATGTTAGGACACACCTTTTAGTGAGTACTATTTGATAATATTATATGTAATAAAGAGGACATGAGTAGGATTTTTTTTTTTTTAATAGTTCTTAAAAAGAGCTTTGTAGTTCTCTGCCCAACAACATTTTTAGTTGGTGCTTTTTTTTTTAAGTAAAAGAGAGAAATCAGTACTTCAACTTTTACTAGCCAGTTTGACACAACCATTTCTGTACTGGTACCACTACTCAGAGTATGATTTGGCCCAAGGCGGGAGATGACGTCACGACGTAGCCCCTCCCGTACATCTCAGCAACTGCGGAGGGGTTCAAGTACCCTTCATGTGGGAGGAAACGACACAGTAGCGATTCTTCTCCATGGAAGTTTTATTCATGTACTTTTTTTGTCTTAATTAACTAAACAAAAGAGCGAGTAAAGACAAGATGAGTAATACTTTTAACATAAACCTGCAAACTGAACAGAATAGATGTGACAACTGTTTTTGACACTGACGGGAGATACAGTATGATCTCTGCCGTGCTAGTCATGTTTTGCTAACTCAACTAGACCACCATGCCACTTACCACGCAACTGCACATCAGTGTGACCAATAAAAGGCTTAAAGGTCTTCAGTATGTCTGCATTTCTCACTTTGCCTGAGCTGCCAGCAGTGGAGTAGAAGTAATCCAGCAACGACTCCTCGCTCACTTCGCTCATCTTAGCTATAGCGGTTATTACTACGAATTTAGGACACTTGGGACGCTATTTTTTGCGCTTGCTTTTTTTTTCACGCAAGAGCCGTCTGCTCGGCTAATTTGCGGCTCTTCATGTCAACATTCCACTCCACCCAAGCTAGCGAGTTGACTGCTGTTGCCGCTGCGCCTCCTCCAGTTCATTTTTAACCCCTTCCTGATCTGATGGAGCATCTTCGCTGCGCTTGGGGAGAGTCTCGTTTGGCTGATTTTGACAGTGGCTCTGAACGTCTCTTGACCGAAAGACAAATATATTTCCGGTTCCGAGTGCAAACGTGTGCATTTTATTGAAATAACACGAAGAGACACACGTCCAGTGATGTATGTGATAGAAATGTAAAGCTTATGAAAGCACTATAAACAGATTATACACGCACACGTGCAAAAGAAATTAAAATCGTACTGATGTAATTTCTGTAGTTGAATAAACGTTAACATAATCAAAAGAGTAAGAACATACTGACATGCAGAGAAGCGTATTGAAAAATCCACGTTGAAAACTAATTGTAGGGCTTTTTTGGACGATTCTTTGTTTCCGTTTATGTTATTTTTGTCAGGTTTTATGTTTTTTTTCCTGGTTTTCCGGAGGGGAACCCCCCCCCCTTTTTTTTTTGTTCAGAGTTATTTTTTTCTGTTTTGGGAATTTTATTTCTGATTGTGAGAATATTTTTTTCTGTTGGTTTTTTTTTTGGGCGGGGACGGGGGGGGGTAGGAGTCTGTTTTTCTTAATATTTTTCAGTTTTTCCAGATTTTTTTGTTATATGGAATTGTTTTTTCAGTTTTAAATTTTTTTTCAGTTTTGGGCATGGGGGAAAATGAAATTTTGAAAAAGTGCAATTATTCCACAAAACAAAAAAAATATTATTATTATATATAATTATTCCACAAAACAAAAAAATAATACACTGAACAACAGAAAGGAAACCAAAAAAAATACAAATAAATTACTCGGAAAATTACCATTGCCATTGTCGTTAATATTCCTAGTTCATGTTCAGTTCAGTAAATAAGTTCGGTTCAGTAAAAAAGTATTCAATTACAAATACCTGAAAAATCTACTATACCTATAATCTAATCTCTATACCAATGTAGTATTTGTTTTCAGTTACTATTTCCTACGACTGTATGCAATTTCCTTTGAATATGTGCGCAGCTTAGGTCACAGCATGGATCGATCATCACGAACCAATGCTAACTCCATGCCATAATTACTTTGACAGTTGATTTGTTTGTTTAAAAAAAACAAAAAAAAACAATCAAAAGAAAAAAATGCAGAGTATGGTGGGAACGGGCGTGCCTTCATGTACTACCCAATTATGTGTCCTAACACTGCTGCTCAAGTTAATTAATTGCACGCTGTTTCAGCTAGCATTAGCTATAAACACTGTGATGCTGGGCATTGGAGATTGGTTTTCATTTGTCCAAATTGGGGCATCTGCCCTTATTCAAATAAACAAGGAGCCTCAAAATCTCGTATTGTAGGACTGTCTGTGTCTTATATATTTTAAAAAACCCAACAACAACAACAAATCAAATGTCATCAAACAAAATTCATATCAACAAGTCAATGTTCACTTGCATTTCTATATTAAACACATGTAACTCATATCTTTGTAATGGTTTAGTACTATGTGTGTGTGTGTACTGTACACTACTGATAAAGTGTTTGGGATGTTGGGCTTTTGGGGGAAATTTCAGGACCCTAAAATCATTCAAACCTTTACAGGTGAACTTCATTTGACCTTCTCTAAACTTTTATTTGTTCACCCATTCGGTGTTTCAAAAACGTGCTCTTCTCTATTGGGGTAAAATTCACAGCCATCCATTTATTTATGTTTTTTGGGGGTTATTTCCAAGGATGTCCACTTTTATGCCTTTCTTCGACTCTTCCGGTCTCTGTATCCTTTATTTATTATAATTGTCGCACATATTGTACTGAGAAGCCAGGAAAAAGACAATTTCCTACTGTACTTTCCTCAGTCAAAAAAAAATAGTTCCATTTTCTGTTCAATGGCCAGAATCAGATATGTTCTGCTCCATCAATGGGTAACACACACACACACACACACACACACACACACACACACACACACACACACACACACACACACACACACACACACACACACACACACACAGCCAAATGAAAATCAAAACACATTTTGAGTTACAATATGTGCTTTGACGATGGTTTGACCAATATATGACCTTTAAAAAAATAAAATTATACAGCAACCAGCAGCCTCTGGATGCTATTTGGGTCAAAATTTCTAGTCATGTCCGTGGAGTGATGATAGCCGTAGGTATTAGACAAAACACATTGTCTGATTAATTGTGCGACTATGTCGTAAATATTAAATGTAGGAGACTTACATATTAATCCCGCCATGGCTTCTCTTTGAACATGTTCTGTTTAATTTGTTGAGTGAGTTGTGCGCCCGTGTATGAGGACAGGACAATATTGTAATTACAATAAGCTTCTTATGACTGATACAATTATTGAGGTGAGCAGTTTACACGGCCGGGAGAAAAAGTGGGACCTAATGCTCTTTCAATTTCAGAAACAACACAACTTCCATGAGGATAACAATATTTGATCCTTTGGCATATGCCGCGCCTTTGTGCTCTCTATTCATGCTCGAGAGCAGCTGGCCACACGTTGATCACGTTATTGCGAGCGCGAGGTATTATGGGAGCACAGCAAGCAGAGACAATGCCAAAAATTATTATTGTTCTTTTGAGCCAACAGAGGTAAATTGCTGGGGTACCAAACTCAGTTGGAAGGCACCTCACCCTGGAATGGTCGCTTTCACATTAGGAAGCAGACAAACGAATCATCAAATAATGCTGAATGTCTACGCTCATTTTCAGAGTTGAGTTTTGTCTGTGAAGACTATAACAATACATGTTCGAGGTGTAACCGACATGAAAACCAGAGAGTATTTGTGAACTCAACTTTACTCATGGAGGACTTTCAAAACAATGACAGCTGCATACAATATGCTGTACATAAAGTTAAAATAAGACAAATACATAAAACAGTAAAACAATGTCTTCCTTTAAACAGCTGCCTAAGATTTAAAAACACTGCACCAATTGCCGGTCCAATTTAAAATAAATGTTCAATTTCAAACCCAAATTCAAGACTGTTGGCTTTAGATAAGAGGCCAGGGGGCCTGAGCCAACATGGTGAGATGTTCAAGGGCCCTGGGATCAAACACCATTCTGTTTTCTTTTTGTTGAAGTCAAAGAAGTTGAGTGCCATCCAGGCTTTGATTTCCTCCAGACAGGACAAAAGTGGCTTGAAGGATAAAGCCTCCATTTTGCTTAGTGGGAGATAGATCTGACATTTGCATAGGTGTGAAAGGAAATGCCTTGCTTCCTTAAGACGGAACCCAGGGGCAAGTCTTGCCCTTGAACAAATATGGAGTTTAAAGCACTTTCCCAGTCTTCTCTGTCACACCCTTCCTGGAATGATTCTTCCGGGATCCACCGCAGCTGCTTTGTCATGGTCATCTTGATGTCGTCATCGGCCAGGAACTGATGCTGTGAGAATTATGAGCTAAAACAGGAGTTATGTGCTCCCTCCTACGGGTTCCAGTTAGGAGGCGAGCTGCAGCATTTTGGACCAATAGCCGATGTTGTCCTTTGGTTTGCATTTGATCTTTGATGACACCAACCATTCCGAGGCACCTCCTACTGTATGTGCACCGCTGACTATAAACTGTACAGGTCTTCAAACATGTATGAGAAGCATTCCAGATGTTACCATGCATCAATGCAAAGGTCAAAACTGGTACAGTGCACGGTCCTGATGGAGGCCAGATGTCGCGCTCGCTCCATATGCCACCCAACTTATCCACGATCATCACATATGTAAACACGCTCTAGTTCTCTGTTCTTCTCCCCCCTCCGGACTGGAAGTGCCCTAAATCCAATCACAGCATCTCGACTGAGAGGAGGATGATGATGATGATGATGACGATGATGAAGACTGAGAACTGTTACCAGCGACTCGTAAGCTGGCGGTTTGGTTTATATGGGGATTGTTTGGACAGACAATGGTGTCTACCTGCTTTTAATCCGCCCTCACAAAGAGTGCAGCGCCGGGGCTGAGTTTAATAAAGGAAAGTGCTCCCATAATCGGGATTTGTCAAAGTGCCCCCTTTGTGTTAATCGGACATTTTTTTTTTTCAGCGTGCTTTGTGACATCTGCCGCAGCAAGTGGTGTTAACCCTTTTGCCCTTCCCTTCGCTTCCCTTCTCTTGCCGGCCTCATGTGCAACCTGAACATCATTCTTCGAAAGACATGCCATTTTTATGTCCCCTTTTCTGAAGTGTCGACCAAAAGTGTTCAATCTTGCCCAAAAGACTGAGAAAAAACGGAATATGCCCCACCTTAATTACTTAGCAGAGACTAATAGGACAAGGATCTGTAATTACTTCCACACCAAAGCTGCATTTTCATAATTAAAAGCCCGACGAGGTATAATAAAATAGTTCTAAAGTGAAGGATTACAACAGTAAATCCTGCACAGTCCAGATGTGAAAATGATGGGTGGGTGGGATTCTGGGGTCCAGATTAAGGGACAAATCCCGCAGGCGGGAGCGTCGCAGTGGTTCCCCCCCACCCCGGAGTTTAGTGGCTCGTGTGGACTCAACATGCTGTAATCTGGAGATTAGCTGATATAATGAGCTGTAAATACAGCAAGGCCAGCCACGCTGCCTCAACCCAACTTTTCTGTCAAGAAGTTCGCCTCAGGCGATTCGCAGAAGTGACCGGCTCAAGGTTGTTTTATATTAGAACAATCGATGTAGGTGGGTCAAAAGTCTTGGGACACTTTCCACCAACATTAAGTACCCTCCCGTCTTTATAACTGCGATAGTTTCCAATCTGCTATGAAGATTCTGTACAAGATGTTGCAGTGTGTCTGTGAGAATTATTTGAGCGACTTGCGCTTTCACGCCAAACTCATCGAAGGATGTCTTGAAGGACCTTCTTTTGAGCACTCGGGGGCACAGTTTTTCAACACATCCACCGTTGGGGTCGGCTTCCAGCTGCTGTAATGGGTTACAGACGGCGACGTTTCGCACCCTCCTCCTAAAAAGAGGAATGTCCTTTCGCCACCTGTTGTCTGAGCCCAAAATGTTTTAACGTGCGATGGCTCCATTAGACCGGATTAAACCATTTCAAAACAGGGATTGCAACGCACTTTTGCATGAATTTTTTTTTAATTATTGTTCCGTAGGACACTTTTTAATGTCAGGAAACACATGATTTCAATTGGCAGCACATTGGTGGCCGACAAGGAAAACTCATTTTAAGACTATGTCAACAAAAAGAATGTACAAATGTTGGAAGCACAACAATATCAGCATCATCTTATTTATATTCATACACAAAACATGAGACAAAATTACAAAGGAGCATTTGGACCATATTGACGAGAGGAAAAAAATGTCACACTGATATGAGAATGAAATTGTAACATGAATAAATTCTCACGGAGACAAGGGGAAAATCCCAAATTAGACTTGCAACTGAAAATGCAGTCTCTCTGCAATCATGTGATCGATTCCCGAGAAAATATTTTAACTTTTTCCTGTGTTGACTATTTTTGTAAACATTTTCTTGTATTTACTTTGTGCTGATATGGGTTCTACAGTACTGATTTCTGATACTTATTAATATTACAACCTCATTCCCTTAATATGGTTACCTTTTTCTCATAGCGTTACAAATGTAATCTTGTGACTTCACTCTTGCAGAAAAGCTTGAATTGGGTTTTTTTTCTCTTCAGTGTGACATTAATACTCCTTTGTACAAAATAAATACTAGACAGCAACAAAACGAAAAAGTAAACGGACAAAATCAATGGGATTTGCAAATTTAAGTGTTAAAGTGTTTTATCTCCTGGAAAGAGCTGGTGCACTCAGAATATTCAACATCTTCTTCCAAACAAATGTGTTCAATCTTGCTACAAAAGCAAAAACACGACCAGCAAAAAAAAAAAAAAAAAAAAAGAAGAGAAAAAAAAGAGTGCAGCCAAGCAACTGTTGTGTGTGTGTGTGTGTGTGTGTGTGTGTTTCGAATATATACTAGTGCAGCAAAGCTGTCAGAGTCACTCATGTTCAGGTTGTGGCCTATGAGCCCCCTCCCACCTTGCCTGGCAATGAAATCCAGGAAAAACAAACGAGAATGCGCGCAGTTTAGAGTTAAACCTGATGGGACTCTTCTTTGGTTGCGTGGTCCACTTTTGGTCATTGATCATTCAAACACACACGCACGCACGCACGCAAACTCCTCATGCGACTGTAAATGTAGCTTCACTCGGCGATTCTTCTTTTCCAAAACACATGTGCAATTACCTTTCTTCATGTTCAAGCAAATGAAAAAGTCACAACATCCACTCTGGGTCTTGTTCAAGAGGTTGGGACCTCCCCTCGCCTCCTCTAGAGAAGAGAAGGTCAGTGGCGGCCCCCTGTGGTGCTACGTTCTCTGCAAAGTGCAAGCAGTGAAAGAGTCTCTCAGGCGCCGCCTCCCCGCGAGCGGGTAGGAGGGGTGGGGTAGGTTGACCGAAGCGGTGCTCGATGTTGATGGGTATGGCATCGGGTGCTCGGAGTGGCGGGAGCGGTGTCAGGAGAGGGAGACAAAGAGGGGGGGGGGAAAAAAAAAAGAGTGCAGTGGTGTCTCCGGGAAGAAAGACAATTTGGTGGTTACACCTCCCTGTGGAAGTGAGAACACACAAAGTCAGTCAAATGTACGACAAGTAATGAATCAATCAATCTAACCTACTCACAAAAAGTTTGGGATATTTCAGGTCTACTTTCAGGATGTTAGGTTGATTGTTTTTAGTTCTCATACATTTGCTGATTATTAATGATAGATTGATTATGCTCGCAAAGAAGAACGCTCATGCCTGCAATGATAAATTGATGATGCCTGTAATGAAGAACGCTTATGCTTTTAATAAAGATATCATGCTTTTAATCAATATATACTCACATTTGTAATCAAGAATGCTTAGTGCTTCTAATGGTGTACATGACGTGCACTTACGATGCTGTAAGCGTCGAGTTGAGGACCAGAGTGGTGCGTATTCGATAGAGCTGTGCTAGCGTCAGCTTCTTGTGCTGCTGCGGAGGCGATTTCCTTGCTCGAGGCGAAGTTTCTCCCGTTGGCTCGGACTTCCTCTTAACTTCCGCGTCTGCAACGCATGGACCGCCCTGGCCCAGGACGTCCCGGCGGAGATCGACGGGGAGGTCTGCGGCGCTGCTACGGAGCTCCGACAGGCTCTTGCTGTGCGCCAGTGAGGACGCGTGCAACGGGTCGGCGCAGTTTTGCGAGGGTGGTGTTTTGGCGTGAAGGCGCTGCAGGAGGTTGTCCTCGGAGCGCGATAAGACCAGTGTAGACAGCTTCTGGAGGCAGTGGAGTCTTGACTGTACATGAGCCCGCCGTCGAGGTTTGCACGGCTGGGCCACTGATGACTGCGAGCCAAGCGAGGCTGAGTCCTGCTTCTCCTCCTCGTCTTCCTCTTGTTCCCCCTCAACCTCCTCAGTGCCCCCCTCTTCACTTTGCGGGGGCTGAAGTTCTCTGAGGAGTGACTCCGGGGAGAGCGTACCATAGGCACTGTCCATGGAGAGAGAGCGGCACTGAGGGTCCAGCTCTTCGCCCTCGGGATCCGCCTCCTGATCCACCTCAGAGTATACGTTGGAAGAGGGCCCGTGGAGAGGTGTGGGCCGCTCAACTTCCGACAGGGCGGGGTCGCCATCGCCAAGGTCGGCAAGTCCCTCGAGGCTAACGATGGTGGCAGAAGACGTTTGTGACCCGGCCAGATCGTCCGCTTCCATGACTGACAATGTCTCAGTGGATCCATCCGACTCACTGAAAACAGAAGAAAAAATGTCAGGGTCACCAAAGACTGCAAGAAATTTCAATCCGATATAAATTGTTTCTGAAGCGCATTAAAAAGTGACTTGCCTTAAGTGCTGTGCATCAATAAATAGATCGAGTTCTATCACATAAAGCAAAAACAGGAAATTGTCTTGTTCACAACAACCTGTACGTTGAGGTCGATTGAATCATCTCCAATGTTTACAAAATCGTGTATCGTGTAGAGGAGGCTCTTAATTGTATTTTACATTTACAAAAAAAAAAACCTTTTGGGGTCACTGAAGACTAATTTGTTTCCTTTTGTAAAATCACATATATTTCTAACGCTCACGAAACCTGACGTGTATGCTTCGGTGCAATGAATACTGTATTGTCCATCATTAACACAAACACAAGTACCGGTAACTCTCTTTCTCTATCGCTCATTACAAAAAGACACTAGCTAGGTTTGTCAAAACCTACTGGTAACTAAACTGTCTGCTCTGTTTAAAAAAAAACGTACTGTGTCTTTTCTCAAAGAGCAAACAACAAACCTGTAAGTTTAAGTATACTGAAGAATTATTTTCATCACAGGCAAAAACTCTCATGAGGTTAATTGATGATTTAATCCTCTTACAAAACGAGTACGTTTGAATAAAATGTCTGACGTCTACCAAACACGTAGTTTAGATTCATTAAAGTCTACATAATCTCCATTGTGAACAAAACCATGCACGTATCGGCTCGGATGTTTGCAAAACATGTCTGTTAGCTTTGTCGAAAATGAAATTGTCTTCAATGTGTACATAACGCAATGTTTCGGTGCACCGAAGACCACATTGGTCCCTATTTTTACAAAAACACCTGTTCAGTTCAGGACTAAAAGACGCAGAATTTAGACACGTACCACATATGTTTAGGCTCAATAAAGACTACAAACATGTACAACATGTTGCACTCTAAAATGTTTTTACTCTTGCCAAAAACATGCACATTGGACTTATGTGCATTTTACATTTACAATGCTCTGTGTTGCCAGTAAAAATAAAACGTTGAAGACTAAATCAGGCTCCGATGTTTACAAAAGGCGCGCTGGTTCATTTAAACAGCGATGTGAATGCTGGGTTGACGCCCTGTCATTTGGCATTCTCATGTGAACACATTTTGCTCCAGTACCTCAAGTTATGCTGATCTTTGTGCCTCAAACATGGCGAACTGGCATTGGAGTTGCTGCTCTCGTCTTCCTCATCCCGCTCTTCTTCGCCCTCCGTGCAAGTCGTCAGAGTATTCTGCAGCCGGATCATTTCCTCGGTGCGGAGCTTCTGGAGTTGGTTCTGTCGTGGAAAAAGAGAAGTTAGACGAAGTCACCTCGCTGCTGCACATCGGAAGAGATGCCGACGACAGTGCAAACCTGGACGTTGCAGAGTGCTTCGATCCAGCTTCGCCCCTGGGAGGCGCTGTTGGCTTGGAACGTGTAGGCGGCCACAGCGCTCCTGAACTCGTTGAGGTAGATGAGGATGAAGGAGCCTTCAGAGGTGCAAGAGGGGAAAATGCTACATAAGTGGATTACAAAGGCAGTCTGAACTCGTTAGCGGTAAGGCCAGTGTAAGATGTATAGAAAAGGCATGAATTTTGTTTTCATAATGAGGCAGGCTAAAGTCAGAATAAAAACTTTCATCTCAAAAGCACATTGGAGCTTTTCTATAACACGTCAAGACATTTTTTTTCTATGAAAGCTTCGACATTCCATTAAATATACGTCCATAAGAATATTTCTAGTTGAAAGGTCATGAATTCACAAATTCAACTTTTTTTTGGGGGGGGTTTTCGCGGCAATTTAAACGGCAAAGATGTGTGTTGTGGCACCCCCTCAGCCCCACACAACGGAGACGAGCATTCACACTCGTCGGTGGCAGCTCACCCGTGTCTTTCAGCTCCTTGCAGACGACGTTGTGGATGAGGAGAGGCTGCCGGATGATTTTGACCTTCTCTACTCTCTTCACAGGCTTTGTGATGAGCAGCAAATCAGTGAAGAGGAAGCAGTAGACATCCATCTACCGTGAAGACGGAGGGTCAGTAATAATTTTGAAAACAACAACAAGGCAAACAGATTGAAAGCAAGAGAACGTTGGCTTTACCCTGCTGTCTTTGCCCTCTTTCATCCTCAGAGCGCCCTCCAGGTGAAGCTGTCGTGTCTCCTCGACAGACGTTCCTCTCATGGGAGCCATGAGGTCGAAGTGGTTGAACTCCCTGAGGATCTGAGTGGGAACACTTGAGTTGTATTGAGTTGCTCTAATGTTATTTGTATATGTACAGAATGTATATTTTTCATATGCGTGTCTGTCCTCATTTTGTCTCTTATTTTTAACCAATTCAAGGTTTTGATAATAGCTTGACAACAAATCTCGAATCTCTTTTGAACACTCGAAATGTCTTGAGATGCGAGAAATGCTGCCCACTTCCTCATTCTGTGGAAGAAAGCCTTGACGGATCAAAAGACGATACCAGTTAAAGTTGTTCGTATGGTCAGGGACTTGAAGAAACACCAAGACATAGAGGCATATCGATTTTGCCGTTTGTCTGTTCATAGATCAGTGATACAATTTATTGATTGCTCCAAAACAAATCGATATTATTGAAAATGAATGCCAGTTGCATTTTCCTAAAATTCTTAATTGGCACTTTTAGCGAAAAAAGGACCATAGGTCCTTTCAAGATGTAAAACATGCGCCAGAAGTGAGCTGCGTTGTGCTCGACCATTTTTTGTCCTCACCTTCTCCACCTCCTCGCTACTGCCCTCCACCGCCTCGTAGGAGTCGATGCGGGCGGAAATGGTGGCCAGCCTCTGCCGCTCCTGACGCTGACGCATGTGAGAGTTGACACTGTCGATGAAGCCCTCCACCGAGGCCACCTAGAGGGCAAGCGTGATCGTTAACTAGGCTGCAAAATTGTTTCAACCATAAACGTGCGATAGCCGTGTCATCAATGTGCCTCGTACCATGCCGCCGATGACGTCTCGGGCGGGCGGCTCGTCCGTCTTCTTGAGCACGCTCTTCAGCAGGAGGGGATATTTGGTCAGCCGTAGATGAGGTTTCGCCAGCATGTCTGCCAACTTCAGACGGTTGCACTGCTTGTGCGTCTCGGCCCACTACCAACAGACAAGAGACTTGTTACATATAAAAGACACGGAACATATAACAATCGGCGGTTGGCCGCATTGACTCACGGTAACATAGGTCCTGAAGAGTTCATTGTCCCTGAGAAGCGCTCGCATGTTCTCCATGCAGCTTTCCTCCTCCATGCAGTAATGGATGTACGGCTTGAACCTGGAGGCGAACTGAAGGCAAAAGCAACGCGAGGCTCAGTAGAGGCACGGTTTAGTGAGGCTAACGGTATCGCTTGATTAAGACATAGAGTAGAGTCAGTGTACAAGCATTTGTTGAATTGTGTGCTGAAGTGTGCCCACTACGTCATTTAGTATTTGGGACAGTTGACTTGGGTCTCCAGAGGAAGAAAGCTGCTACTGCAGATAAATAAAATGCGCCGACACGTACCAGCGGGACTTAGCAAATAATAAAAATAAAAATAAAAATACTAATTTGTTTCCTTAACACCACAAATGCACTATTACACACAATATTGAAATGCATCAATGTGACTGTGAAGTTGTGGCTTTGGTGCACTACTGGGGCCTGTTCCAAGCTGCTACCTACCGTCCTGAATCCATGCTGAAGGTCGGTGGGGTCAAGCAGAGCCCTGGCCTGCCTGGCCTTATCTAATAGAGGGAGCATGACTTGGTTCCAGAGGGCCGTGTGCAGACGCACAATCTCCAGGATGTTGCTGAAAAGCCGCGGGGGTTCCACCTCGGTGAGCAGGCCACTCTCCTGCAGGTTGAGCAGGCCACACAGGAAAAGCTGCAAAGACGTAAACAAACTTAACGCCATTGAAATGAAGCCGTTGGACTAGTAGAAAATAGTTTTAATTATTTTTTTTTAAAGGTACACTTCAGTAGCATTCCAAAATAAACATGTTGATTTTCACACCAGATAAGGCGTTTCAACTAGCTTTTTCACGACTTCTATCATTCTGTGTGTCTGCGTGTTGTTCTACAGCGGATGTCCTGTTGGACTCACGTCAGTGATGACTCTAAGTTTTTTAATGTATGTGGCCTCGGTGTGAAGCAGCTCCCATATTGCCTCCTGTTGGTGGAACTGTCTCCTTGTCAAAGTCTAAAACACACACACACACACACAAACAAACAAAAACACACATGCATATACGTGAGTCAAAACAGTTCTCAGCATGAGAAGAGCGCACACATCAGACTATGTAAATTTACAGTATGTTATGTAATGCAAGGCATATTCCCAAAGCAATGAATGCTTTTTCTGGCTATCTTTGTTAGTCATGCGCTTGCAGTTAATGGCAGTGCAATAATGGCTTGTAAACGTCCTTCTGGGAAATTAGACGATAAACAATAAGGAAGTAGTGGAAACCGGGAAGTCAATTTAATTTTTTTCCCCCAATGGCAAAATGCTGTCTGCGGCAGAGGTGTCAAAACTACGACAATTTGCAGCCCCCCCCCGCAAAAAATAAATAAACCAATAAAATTGACATGGGCCACAAGGTTAGTTAAAAAAGGTGAAGGATAAAAACAAAGCATACCAATTAAGAACCAAGGTTGAAATTTTAAAAACTTTGGATGGGAAATTCCAAACAGTTACAAAAAAACCCAAAATAACAAATGTACACTAATTAAAACCATAACCTCAATGTGAAGCACATGCAAGCACATGCCTCAAACTGCTATTAGACATAGGTGACAGCATAGGGGCAGCATTGTACACGCTTTGAGCATGTTAATCGGTTCTCCAAGACAGACTTGATTGGGCAAGGAGACAGCTGGTCGACCTCCGATTTGTTTGGATTACCTCAGCGTTGTCCAGCAACATCTGCCAGCTGTCCTCCAGGACCAAGTCGGGCTCCTGTTCATCTTCCTCCTCCCAGGAGTCCTGGTGGAAGGAGAGCTGCCGCGGCACCTTGGGCAGCCCGAACAACGTATACGAGTGCAGCTTGCTGTGGAGCTGCTCCAGCCGGTCCACTTCCTGGTGGGCACATAGTTCTACACTGTGACGATAGAACATGACGAGGCGAGCTCCTTTATGTGATTATGAAAAGGGAGAACCTTCTAACAATGGGCTGCAAGGGAGCGATGTCAAATGGAAGAAGAGGAGGACTATGAGGGGTCAGGGTCATAGATACACATTTGGTGAAAGGGATATGTTAATGTGTGTGTGTGTGTGTGTGTGTGTGTGTGCGTGTGTGTGCGCGCGGGGGGTGGGGAGGGCGAGGGGCAAAAGGTCCCACTGGAGGGTCTCAAGCTCCGGTGAGGTTGAATAGACACGAGCCCACCCATGACAGGTGACTGAGAGATAGTGTCACGATCTGACATCTGTCAGTGTGTGAGATGTGAACACACAAGGGGGTGGAACAATGTTTTTATGAGGGCTTTGTTGCAACAAAAGTTTACCACCAGTCAGGGCTGGCTGTCAAACACTTCAATTCTCGAGTCTATTCAACTTTTGATTCTAAATTCTATATATTGACACAGTTGGATAGGTTATTTATTCCCACATCAACAAGAGGGGACAGCAAAGGAGTTGTAGGGCCATACCAGAGAGAAAAATATAAGAGGAAAATTAAAAATCGTGTGAGACGAGCAATCGCCGTTTTCATTCAACATTTGTGACAAACATTTTTCTGTTTCCCCTTTATCTAAATCTTTCTCAGGAAGAGACATAATCACGTCAGACTATTATATCTGACAGGGGTGCTGATTTGTCAAACATTAACCTGCACCTATGCTCGTAATGTGACAACGTTATCGCCATAAAATTACTGCTTTATCCTTGATACACTTCAGCTGCACAAAAAAAAAATCAGTTTTCACGGAAGAGTACATCAATCAGGGAATATTACTGTTGCGAGAGTGAAATCCCAAACATTTGGACCATTTTAATTTATCTGTAGAATGAATTATCAAAGTACTGATTGATTTGATAATCTATTACTTGTCAATTAATTTTTGTGCCACTACATTGTTTTAACTTGCGAGCAGACAAGTAAATAGCATAATGTACAATTATAGAAACACCGTCTCGTAGTATGATGCACAATAGCAGTAGTACTAATAACACAATTTTCATGGTAATAAATTCGTGCGCATTAAAATGAATTCAAATTCAAATAAAGGATCAAATTTTAATGGCCTTCTACTGTTAAAATAAGAACTGTGACAGAGAAAATAAGTAGTGTATGCATGATTTTCGGTTTTAAGATGAGGGACAACCAGTGCGGAACATTTCCCCTGACAACTCATTTCCAGAACTGCTGGCAGGAAAATATCTGAGCCGACAAGATTTGGAGGGAAATGATCTCACCACCCGCACCTCTGACCTCCTCCCACTGTTGCTTTACTACCGTTTTGTTGTAATGTTCTCTCTTCGGTACGTCTGGCCAACAAGCCACTAAAGCCAAAAGGAAGTGGTCACGTGAGTCCCTGATTCTTGTTGTTTTTTTCAATTTCTGGCCCACAAGACGCTGCTATTGGTTGAAGAAGAAGCAGCCATGACAGGCTTACCTTGCCAAAGGATGCTGCTGTGGCGTTGGAGCTGAAAAAGCCACTGAAGCGGCTGGCGGCTCGGTTCTTCCAGCTGTCGGGACCAGAGCCGATGCCGGGCAACGAGCCACCCATCTGCCCGAGCGTGTCCGGTGAGGGAATGTTCGTTTCCCCAAGAAACTCGGTCATGTTCTTCCTCCGCCGGGACTGACCCTGCAGGAGTCGAGAGGATAGAGATTCATTTAAAAGAGAAACATGAGAAAGATAATGTCACTTCCCAATGAAAACCACTGAATGCCCACTGCTTGGAAACTGATTTTTTTTTTAAATTAACCTGAATGATGACGTTCTCTGTACCGCATAAAAAAAAAAAAAAAGCCCAATAAAACAACCAATTAAATCGTGTTTATGATATTGAGCGTTGAAAAGAATATCCCACCAGAATTGTCTATCAAACATTTACTTTGGGTCAAGAAAAACGTCGCCATTTTGGGAGGAAGAGCAAAGATTCTCAACATGGTGAAGAAAAGAGCCAGTCTTTGTTACTTTATTTTAATTCACCAAGTACTGATAGATTTGGGTACTGGATGAAATGTTCTACACAAGTTATTGTCAGAAAACGTATGCCTTCACGGACTGATGTATACGGGCCAAAATTAGGTGGCTAGTCATTAGTTTTCAAATTAAATGTGTTGTTTTATCTTGTACTAACCCCGTTACAAGTAAAGATGAGCATGAACTTGTATCATCATTAGACGCATTGTTTGAAGAAACACACATGCATATATTCAAGCCTAGTTTAACATTTCAAGACGTCAAGCGTGGAACATGTTGGGGGAAAAAGAAACATTTACTTTTCGAGTGGCAATTCCATCCAGGAAGAGTCCCTGGATGATTATCTGACGGACAAACACTACATGGTGGTCAGGGGACAGTGCTAACAAATGAAAATGAAAGTATTGTCACCATTTTCAGAGAAAATAGAAATGTTCCAGAGGGATGAATGGAAAGAGGGAAATACACAAAAAGGGGGGACACAAACAGGAAGCTGTCAGGGGAATTTGCCGTTCGAGATGACATCAGCAGAGCCATTAAAGGAGTCAGACACAAACAGGAGAGGGAAGGACGGCCACTTCCTCGCAGCGAATGCTCATTACATCACAGAAAAGTTGCTCCATTCCAAGACTGACCATTGACAGCCCCCCCCCCATCACACCCCACTATTGTTACGCTGTTAGCATGCCCCAGCATGCACCCTTCACTTTACGAGCACCAACAGAGCAAACAAACAGGGGCCGCCGCCGTATCTGAGGAAGCACTTGTTTTTTACCGCCACACTGTCAGTGATGAGGAATCTGCCGCTGGGACGAGAGAGAACCCCCCCCCCC
>NW_017804828.1:750873-753134 GCF_001891065.2 Hippocampus comes
GCGACGAACCCCCCCCCCCCCCCCCCCGCACTTTCAAATATAGTTCCAAAGGAACTTGCATTCCACAACGTTGACATCAGCAATGGAGCACAATGACAATTCCAAACGAATTCCTTTGCAGACACAAACAAACACCAGAGACACGTTTGTGCTCAAAGCTGATGGGGTGAAGGCTTGTGGTCAGACCCAGAAGGGGGTCGGGGGGCGGGGTCTGTGCATGAACACTGAGGTTTCGAGACCATGACCAATATTGCAAGGTTCTACCTTTACACAAGACCTGTATTCAATGGAGAATGATTCAAATAAATAAAAATTTTGAAACATGCCCTCACTATGTATTGACATGAAAACAAAAACTACCGGTATACACGGTTTCAGTCAAAATACTAAGAAGCGTCGTCAGTGAAAACAATTACGGACGTTCAGTGTTAAATCACTTGTCAATATTTGATGGCCAAAACACCCGATTACTTACCCAAAGTAAGTAATTATTCACAAGTCCGCCAACAAAAAGCATTCAAAGAGGGTTTCATCTCACATACCTCGTCCAATATTTGCAAATGAATACAAAGGGCTGGGTCATGAAATCCAGAGAAGAAACACTCTTTTTTTCGACAGCTGCCCGATTCCGCTGCCAATATTAAAAAACAGAGTGAATATATCAAGAGTGGAACCATGTATCTTGTAAATGCCCCATCACTACTTGTAAATGACTTGTTTGTATCTTCTTTTATAACCTATGGCGTGCTTTCATCACTAAAAAAAACACATGCCTTCAAAGTCACACAAAGGCAATAAAGACCAGCTATTATGAACGAAAGACGAGGAAGATAAAAGACAACTAACCAACCAACGAAGAGAACGAAATGTTAATTTTCTTTTTAAGGGCATATCTGGGCCAACAGATCATGGCCACAAATAAGTGGAGGAATAAGGAGGTGTGCAGGGCCTAACAGAGAAAGAATGGACACCTCTACAAAATCTGTCTAAACCGTCACAGACATCACTCGGAACTTCCTCCACTTTGTCTGAGGAAGAGTAAATGTCTTCAGTACAACAACGTGAGAACCACTTGCGGTTTGTTGGAACAAACCAAGTGCGACAAACTTAGCATGTCAAAAACGTAAGCAAACTTGGCCTTCCTCTCCAGCGCGTTAATCACTGAAAAATTACGGGAGAAAAACTTTTGAACAAAGAGAGAGAGACTGGTTGGCAAAATGATGTAATGATGCAAACAAGTCAAAAGTGATCGGCTGATGCTCTCCTCTCCTGACAGTTGAACTAAATACAATATAATGACTTCGACTGAGTTGGGGGTTCACACTTGAAGCTAATGATGCAAACAAAGAAAAACTGAGGAAGTTGTAATTAGCTTCCTTCTAGACTCACCATTGAAGCCAGAGGCATGTCAAAAGAAACAAAAACCATACTGATCCCTCAAATGGACTCATGGGTCGTAGCCCATTCTGGAAACAGCTTCCACTGTATTTCAGTTTTCTCCTTTTAGACCCTGTCTTGCGTCCAGTTGACTTGCCGCCCTCGTCTACAGTAGGGGTTAAGATCCAGGACCCGTTTGCAGTGGTTGCAGGGTACTGCCGTTCCTGAATGGAATACGTTTTTTTCCCTGAAAACGGGGACGCCCTGGCAGTGTTGCGAACGTCCTGGCTGCTTGCATATCACGCGAACACTGGCATGAAGTCATAGCAACCAGGAGGATCCTGCCTTATTGTGATGGCCAGGAAAGAGGACGGAAGACCCCTGCCCCCTCACCTCCCGCCCATGAGAAGAGGCTGATTTGAATATGTGGAGGCAGAGCTTCAAGGCAACAGCTTGCACTGCTATCATACAAACAATAATGACGAGCTTCCGTTTGAAACCTGATTCTTCAGTGCCGAATTTACTTCATGACACTATCAGGTCAACCAAATATGCTTCCTGAAGTGGCTGTTTAACTGTTTGATAAAATCCTGATCGTATGATTCCACAATTCTTCCGAGACACACACACATACATACACACAACAACAAATAGAGTCCTGGAACATCATATTTAATACTAATACAATTTGTTGGAAGACACTTCCCAGCAGCTCTGACATTTCGAAGTTCTGAAAGTATGTTTAACTCTCAGGTTTTGATGGCACACGTAAAGCATAACCAAGAGTATGTGCTGTGAACCCGTCATGCCTGACGCAGGGGCAGTGATGCTGCACCCCCCCCCCCCCCCTTCACTCCCCCCCCCCCCCTGCGGCGACATGGGGC
>NW_017804828.1:753374-787355 GCF_001891065.2 Hippocampus comes
CCCCCCACCACCACCACCACCACACAGCTACAAAGACTCCATTTACAGTAGGAAAGCCAGGGGGACCTTCCAGGTTAATGATATTAAACCTCGCTCTCAGCCTTATCTCATCAATGGCCATTTGTGGTAGTAACCTTGGACGACAAACGGGAAAATCTTTACATGGGAGAGGACTGTATGGTAATAAGCAAAGGGAGAGGCTAACCACCACAGTCAGTGATAACAATTCTTCATGATGAGGCAGGTTTGATTAACGATGGGAAAACACCGCAACCTCCCTGAAAGCTTCAAAACACAAACTAAACACTCTCCTGCACAAAAACGTCACACATGCGTCACACTGAAGAGGTGACAAACTGTTTACATGGAATTAGAAATATTTGGGTTAGCCTGACTGAAAGTGGACTTTGAAGGATAGATGCAAACATGTCCCAAAAGTTTATATAATATACATTTGGATAGCGCTTAGAACTGGATTTTTGAGAGCATGTGCACGTCTAATAGAGAACAAAACTGATCCTGGTCCCGAGAAGTTCAGACTGGGAGGTAGACTTAGACTCCGAAGAGCTGATAGACCAGGAAGAATTTCTTCATACTGAACACCACCCACACCAAAGTACATCATGTGCATGCAATTTGTAATAAACTTAAATTGCACAGTAAATGGTATACAGCCGTTCACTTCTTGCGAGTTCACTGCATGTCAGATTTTAAAAATAAATTGCATTAGAACAATACATTACAATTACTCAACTGCACATCTCTGGTAAACATTGACAGCTCATTGAATGAAGCCTACCACCACTAGTTAGAACGAATTATAATCCATAACAGGTGGTATAGATCGTGGGAGGATGGAAACGTGCTGGTGATATCGCTTCATGAATCAAAGTGGAATTAAACGGAGCAATCAAAAGCACATTATGAGCACCTGCCGGTAGCCAAAATTGACGATTACTATACGTGACAGTGACTAATGCTAGAGCACAGAAATGGAGAGCCAACGTGTCATCAACAGAGTACTCCCACCTTATATAGTCACATTTACCTTCAAAGTCATAGTTACTGGGCTCTAGGATGTATTGATGGCGACCCCATGTGGATCAAAATAAAACCCGCACCTTACATCCATATACTGTATTGTTTGATGGTGATGAAGTATATGCATTCAAAGTACTGTATATATAAATCACACTATAGATACTTGGTCGGTACTTGACGGATTTTATCGACAGCAGGCATGGCCTGGAACGAAACAAGAAATGATAAATCATTCTGAAAATGCTCCCAGTGTGCCGCAAGGCTACATAGTTATTGGGCACTGCGACCAAATCAGATCAACATATGAAGAGAGAGTGCAGGTGCCATTTTTAATAGAAAGCAGTCCGCAGTGCAACCGGTCAACCAGACAAAGGTCAATGCGAAGAGGCCGTAAGGGGGCATAGCGCCCTATTGCGGCTGAGTTGGGCACAATTCAAACAATCATTTGTATTCTTTCTAAAGCATGTATACTGGAACAATGCAGGTAGTTCAAACCCTAGAGGGCTAGCTCGCCAAAAGTGAATTTGAACATTGTGGCAAAAGCTCATCTGTAAGGACTTGCATGGCCTTTGGTTCGGTTCAAGTCCTGCTGTGGGCAAAATTGAAAAAGTAGTAATAAGTTGTTGGAGGGATGCTAGCGCTTACTGGCTATAGTCACCACGTCACCACGCCGCCAGCGCTGAGATGCACCACTATTTGTGCACCCCTGACATCAACACAAGTTATACAGACAACAGAGTGCAAGTAGAATTTCCGCATGAGAGATTTATAATCAGTATAATAAATAAAACAAACATACTGTAATACTGCTAGTTGTCGACATTGTCAGACAAAGGTGGAGATAAACAGAAAATGTTGACACAGGTTAAGTACAGTAAGAGGAAAATGCTTTTGGAGATACACATTTTTTTCAAAATAGGACTTATAGTGAAAAGTTTTTTCAAAACAACTGTGTCATAAAAAATAATTTCCCTTGATTGTCTCGTGTTAGAACACCGAAAGGAATCTTTAGTAAGGCTGCTCAGTGCTTCTCACCTGACAGTCAGTTCCTTCATTAACTTCCGGCGGTGGTGACTCTGGGATCTCCGCTTGAAGAAGGTCCCAGCTGTGCCATGACGACAGGCGGCCAAAGCGCATCATTTAATTGCGCACGAAAAAAAAATATATATCCAAAAACAATTCACTCAGAGACCACAGAGCACAGAAGAGCAGTCGTAGTTCAAAACTGAAACTGCAGCTGGTGTCCCGCCGGAACGCGCCCTGATCCTGCAGGTACGAAGTGCTTACAGGCCGAAGGTCACACACACAGTCATCTCAACCTTCAGGGTGTCAGGAGATCTCTTTTGTCTTTTGCGCACACACCCATACAAAACACTACCAGACACTTTTACTGCTCCACCCACAACACACAGTTAGTATATGAGAGGTCACTCAATCTTTGCAGGTTCGATTCAACTACAGAGAAAGGCGAAAGTCCTTTTAGAATGCAACTGAAATATTACATACACACACACACACACAGTATATATAAGAACCTGCATGAAAGTCAAAGACATTCATAGTACAGTAAATGTGACATCTACAGTGAACACAATTTTTGACATTTGGGCAAACTATACATGGAATAAAAAAGTTACAAATTGTTTAAAAATGCTACACTTAAAACACATAATTTATAATTTATTATTCTTACTTTTGGGAAAACTAAACTGCAAAGTGGTGATATTTGAAGCACGTCTCATCAAGCCACTCACTGATACTTGTCACTCTACAAACAAACTATATCGACTATGTTAGACAGCATCACATCCAAGAGGTCACATGTGACCGACACTCTGTCAGCCATTGACATGCAAAACCAGTGGCTGCTAGCCAGAATGAAACCTAACGCTCTCTTTGTGTGCCATCAGACAGGTCTGATCGTGGCTATCAAGCTACAGAAACAACATGAAGCAGATTCACGACTCGACAGCACAGTTTGGAAAAGAGGAGGTGAATGAAGACAACAGATTTCCACACAAAAAAACGACCGCAAACAGAGCGCAGGAATACTTTCTTTCGTTTGCCAAACCCGTCGATGTCTTATCACTCACGTGAACTTTACACAGTCCGGAAGGCTATCGGAGGCTTTTGGATTTTCAAAGTGCAGACATCATTATGATGGAACGGAAAGCACCTCCAATGCCAGGACAGTAAAACAACAGCTGTGTTGAACGAGACCCTGCAAGTGTGATTTTTTTTTTTGGACATTAGTTTAGATTTCATTAGTTTTTCAGAGGCGGAATCAATTTAAACAAGATTTTTCTTTGAAACCATTTCACAAAATATACAGTTTTGATGAAAAAAAAAAAAGATTTCCTCTTAGAATGCCTCTTTGTTCTCACTGCTTCCTTGCCAATTGCTATTTTATAGACTTGGTGGAGCGTGACAGTGACAGTGTTGTTGCCACTTACATTTTATAATGGGGACAAACTACCAAGAGAATAAGTGGCCAGCTAACTTTATAAGACTTTTATACTTGCACTTTCCCTTCTTGACTTAAAGACAAGTCAGGGTGGGAGCTTGTTTCTCACAAACAACACTGGCGGGAAGAAGAGTGAGTGTTTGGAATGATTACGAGAGTCAAAAGTCCATTTACAGAAGCCAAGTCAACAATGTGACACGGGTCCACGCTGCAATTAACGGTGCAGGCAAACTTCATGTGATGGATGTACAATCTCGTCCCTCTTGAGGGAATGAAAAGCTAGCAAGAGTTTATTCTATGTTTATTTTGTAGCATCAGAGAAGAAAAAGAGATTAAAAGATATTAGATTCAAGTAAAGCTGACATTTGTACAAAACAAGGAAACAGACAGCCTGTATAAGCATGAAAAGGTAGAAGTTGCCCGTGAATTCCCCCAGATACACACGTATGCTGTGGCATTCTGTAGCCATTTTAAAAGATTTTGATTTAGCGCCACGTTTTGGCAAACTTGTTGGTTTAGCGACATGCGGAATGTTAGCCACGCGCGTGTGAGTTTGTCCATCCAAGGCACAGTCATTAGCTTCAAATCGATGTTTATTGGATCTCTAAGCTGCGATGGCTGGGTGCTATGTAGGGATTTAAATAATGGGTATTAACATTTTAAGCTTTCCTGATTACAATGGTGGTGTGTTAAGATTTTAAACAGTGCTTAAAGTAATTGGAGGCATAATTAAAGAATGACAATCTGGTTCTTGAAAGGCACGTTAAGACAATAGAGTTTAAGAATCTCTTCCAGGGCCTACTTTTGCTATCATGTACCGGGCAGAGGTCATAGTAAAACAAAAACATGACAATTTCTTAGCTTCTTCCCTTGCACACATTCAAACTTGCTGCAAGAAACAAACTGCATGTTTTGAGGCGCCATTTCCAACCCCTGGCCAAAATTATGGAATTAGCGCTCCTGGAGAATGATCATTTCATGTGTTTCATTTTGGAGAGCAAAGAGCTAAAAAAATATATATTTTTTCCAATACTGAATCACTGAAAATCACTGAAATCTGATGAAAAATTATGGAATCATGGAAAAAAAACATTTAAGACTACACCACTAGTACTTTCTTTCACCGCCTCTGCTTTTTGGCTTTTAGAACTCAGGCCATGGCCTTAATGAGTGATAAACAGTCTCAACTCATGAAGAATTTCAAAAATTGAATGATGCGTTATGGAGTTTTTTTTTTTTTTATTGCCATTTTTGGAGAATGTTTTTTTTTTGTGATATCGTCTACAGACAAGTTAGTCAAAAAACAACTTCAAATTAGATTCAAACAGTACAACTTCATTACCCATCCAAACTAATTGAACTCTGCAAACTGCGCGGCACTTTAGACGCTTTGTGAGTGACGGGCTGAACACCAGTCTCGGTTAGCTCCTGTGGTTCCAGAAAGCACATAACTTTTGACTGTAAACTGTCCATATAGTTATTTATAGCAAGTAAAAGTTGCACTAGAGATCACTTTTTAAAAGTTAAGTCACTGCCTTTAAAGGAATTATCAAACAGTATTGCTGGAACATGTCTGTGAAACAGACAATAACATGCAGTATGTGGACTATGAGTAATAATACAATAAACACAAAATGGTAAGCCAGCAGAGAAGTTCCCGAACTGTATTTCGATGTTGAGCTCGCATTAAAGAGGTATGTCTAATCTGTTAGTTGAACGTTGCACTCAGGGCTGATTCCTATCTGATTCCCTCTTTTTTTTCCTCCTTTTTTTCCTCCACAATTATGACACATTTCCAGTTGCGCCACTTGAGTGGATGAAATCTGAAACCTGTTTACAGTATTTGTGCAGCGTAGGAGGGTCATTTTCACAACTAGCTGTCATCTCTCTATGTTGAAACAACTCTTGACTGGACGACTACGGTAGCTCTCAGATAATGACTACCCGACAGTTTATGAATACAAATACAAAGACTGGTCACATGATGCAAGAGGAGGTCTGACGCCACTGAGATCAAAGAGACTTCCTTAGCAACCGCAATGTTTGTTTTTGTGCATGCTGTGTCAGTGTGTGTCCATGCTCGCGTGTGTGTGTGTGTGTATGTGTGTGTGTGTGTGTGTGTGTGTGTGTGTGTGCCTGCCTGTGCGCATTTGCTGACGAACTTTCCAGACTTGTTTTCTACAGATGTCAAGAGAAATATTCAACCATTTAAAAAATATGATAAGGAACTCCAAAACAATGCCTTTGTCGTTTTGAAAACACAAGCACAAAGTTGAAGTACTACTTTGCGTTGGCGTTTCACACAAGTTATTAAATGTCTTTTGCCAATGTATTATGATTCACGTTAAACACGGTAGAGTATATACAAATAATCATGACAACTTAAAAGCTAAACAGGCTTAAAACTTGAGTGGTGGTTTATTCACTTGAGGGGTAGTTTATTCCTCTTTGTGGCCATTCGTTCTCATGGCCAGCAGGGGGGACTGGTTTCAAAGGAAGGAAGCGCCTTGCCAATACGGCTTGAAAAGGTTTGCTAACCTACTTAAATGACAAAGAAAAAAAAACGGTTGATAACTGTACCACATTTGGGACGTTTCCCTCTTTTCTTGGTGAATTAGGTGTTACATGTGGTGGTATTCACCACTGGTGGGTCATTTTACAAGGAAATTTGTATTTCATTTGTCTTTTTCAAGACTAAATTGCGTTAATTTACACTCAAACGTACACTAGTCTTTGTGAGATACGAATTTTTTTTTTTTCAAATAAGCCAACAAGTTAAGCAATACAAGGCTACAAAAATCTGACCAGGATTGTTGCTCCAGTTACAGAATTGGCCTAACACAAGTATAATATGAGATTTAATACTAAAGCTAATCAGAAGTGACATGCTGGCAAATGGAAGGGAGTTGTTCATCTTCAGGAAATAGAACTCCTGGCCCATGTGACAAGGGTCATTAGGTCCCATCAACTTGATGACTCGACTGTGCTACTTCCATGCAGCCAAGCACATCAGAGTGAAGCAGGAAGTGGACTTAAAATGGGCTTCAAGGGTTCACATTGTATCAGGGAAGGCACGTGAAAACCACAAACACACTCCCAGACTTCCACCGGGCAAGATACTCCTCGGACAATGAGGACCCAATGGGATCACCACCGGGAATGTGATGGCATGAGGCAGGCATGATGGGAACGCAATGATGGAAGGTGAAGTGATGGAAAGGAAAGAAGGGCGTGTATATGCGAGATGACTCACCAGCGGATCGGCACCCTCGCGACGTCCCAGAGATCCGTGCTCCACTCTCTCCGTGGGTGGCGTGAGGATGTAGGGGTTCTGACTTCCAGCAGGCTTCATGTTGGGCAAGCTCAGCGACCTCATGTCCTTCACCCCCTGCTCCACTTTTAGCTCGTCGCCAGGCCGTGCTACAGTGGGAAGGAAGACAATTGAAAGGTCAAGTCAAGTCAAACATTTTCCTTACAGGAATAAGTTCTTTGCATCCCTATTAATCTGAACACGGCATTCGAATTAATATTGCCTTGGTGGAATATGAATTAAGCAGCAAAATTTGTCTGTTTTCATCCATCTGGTGGGGTGGCCATTTTGCCATTTGCTGACAACAGAAAATGACATCACGGTTGCTCAGGGCTCCGATAACGACCAATCACGGCTCAGCCTATGAATGTCACATGACCCGACTCGGACGATCTGAGCCGATATTCGAACAACGAACCTCAAAACTATGAGGCAGAGGTTTTAGGCAACTAGGCAACTGCTGCATACACACATTAGGGTAAAACGACTGCACGATATTTCCACAAGCGAGTGGAGTACACACAATATTTGCTTAATTTTTCAAGAACTGGTTTGTCTGTTAGAAAGTGAACATATTTCGCTCTGAGCACAGGCTCTGCTACTTTGTCCTTTTATCATTGTTGACAATCTTTGTTACAATTACCCTCTTTTTCTGCTGCGCAGATGAAAACGAGAAGAACGTGTTCCACCTCTGCGGCTAGCTTTATTCACTTTTAGGAGTCCACTCCTTTTCCTCTTTTAGTCTGGATAACGGGTGTGAGAGGAAACTGGCCGATACAGATTACCCTCGTTGTTGTAAAGGTCAGTTCAGATAAGAGTGCACATGTCAAATACACCACTTGGCATTGAATCAAAAAGCTTCTTACATTCTGTGAACAAAGTGGCATTGTTGATGCCGGTGTCCCGACTTCTTTTTAGTTTATAAGGGACAATAAAAGCTGGCTGACAGCAGCTATTGGACACACACAAACACGATTTGACACAATCTGGGGCTCCAGAAAGGAAGCAAAAAGTCTTCAGCCACAACTCAAAAATGTCCGGCAATCATTGCACTGTCGCCTTTACCTTTGACTTTGAGGTAGTGTCCGCCAAATCGATAGGCCTCAAAGTTGAGGGACAGCGGCGTGTTGGACTGATCCAGGAACAAGTCGACACGCGACAGCTCGATGCCGTTCCTCTCAAACACTGGACCGAGAACCTCTCTGGAACCACAAGATAAATGACAAAACAAAGATGCTAAAGGCTTCTTCCATCCACATGACCTGTGCTATCTATTTCTGATACATAGGATCTGGCATAATGCACTGTTTTAATGGCTTGTTTGAGTAACATATCAAGCAGGTGTGAGCAGCAGTGACAGTGCCGAAGACAGCCATTCAGACAAATTGAGGCAGTGGGGGCTTGCAAAGACATTGTTGTGGATCGTGTTATGAACACCATTAGTCAATATCACCTCACCTCAGGGTTTTCTTTTTCATAGCAGGCACTATTTCTGTGTTGATGTCAACGTTGAGGTCAAACTTGAGACTGAAGCACTCTTTGCTGGGATCCTAGAGGAGGGAAGGGTATAAACACTTAGTTTACAAAGAAGCTCCACTGGCTGCACCAGACTGTTGATGTAGCGCATGCTAGCCCAGGGGGCCTCCTGCCCACTTTAGCTTTAAGCCTCAAAGCAGCTTGAAAGACAACTCCAAGCGCTATGATATGAAAAAAACAACCCAACGTATGCTTCTGTCCAGTTAGTTTTATTGTGTTGCAAACAAGAAGTATCCTGCGTCAGGATGACGACCTACATCGGTGTGTCTCCTGCGTGGCTTCTTCTTCACCAGCTTTATACCCCCAGTTTTCTTCTCCCTGCAAATAAGGGATACTAGAGTTTAAAAAAAACAAAAAAAAAAGTGATTATATAATTCTAGCAAACAGTAAGAGTGTTACCAACCCGCGGTCACTGCTCCCCTCATCCTCTTCTTCGAGGTCGGATGGGGCACTGGTGCGTGGGGGGCAGGATCGCGTGGATACGTTCCGAGCCAGGATGGAAGCTTTGGGGATTGTTGATTGTAGACAATGCATAATAACAATAAATACTGTATACTATAAATAAACTATAATAAAAGTGACTTTGGAGTTGTTATGCAATTTTGTTGTCCCGCTAATAATGGAGAGCATTTTATACACACACACGCACACACATAGAAGAGAGAGATGAGAGAGAGATGAAAAAGAGAGGGGGGAGATGAAAGGGATGAGGAGGGATGAGGAGAGAGAGAGAGAGAGAGAGAGAGAGAGAGAGAGAGAGAGAGAGAGAGAGAGAGAGAGAGGCCGATGGACAAAATCCCTCGGTGGAAGTGACCAGTTGTAATTATTTGAATCAGAAAACATGTAGCTGTGTATCTGTGATTAAATGGACATGACCCATGAAGAAAACGTTTTTGTTTTTTTGTTTTTTTTTTGCACATTTGCTCGGCACAGAGGTAATGAACAAACATTTTTTGTATGATGGGTGGGTATTAAAAAAAAAAAAAAAAAAAAGCATGTTACCTTGAGGTTGTAAGTCAAATCGGGGGTGCCGGTCAAAGTGCATGTTGTCGTTCTTCTCCAAGTGGCAGCGTGAGTCACATGACTCACAGAGGTGAAGGGGGCTTTTGCTATTCAGGCCTTGGCAGTCGGGGTGGTGGCAAACCTGCAGATTACAAAATAACAACATACAGAAAGGAACTATGTCAAACCAACAAAGGCTGGGCTCAAACAGGATAAAAAAAGTACAAAGCAGCTACCGACTTAATATTATCAACACTTCTGGCAAAAAACCTCAGCATTTGAATGACAACTGAAATATTTCCAAGATTTGCACACTCCCACCTTCCCACCATCTGTCTCGGTCTGTCAGCTTTTCACCTTTGCGTGCAGATCTAAGATCGGCTTACCCGTTCAATCCAAAATGGCCACCGCAGAACTGTTAACAGCCAGGCTGACCACAGACCAGCAATGAACTAGAAGCCGCTTTTCAGAATCCAGACAACAGGCAGCAGAAGGCTACAGGATTAAGGAGATCTGTCTCGGACCAGACAGATTCAACACTCGCGCCAACCAACCCCCATGACCTCTTCTCATCCCTTACCTCAAGGTATGGCGAGGTGATAAACACCAGGGGGCTCTTGCACGCCTCCGCCGCCATCACGCACACCCGCGTCAGGATACGAGAATTTATCGAAAGACACAATGGAGGTCCCTACTCATGTACTTCCTGTCATTGTGGTCATGGAGATTTTGTGCGTGTGAGCACGCTTGTAGTCCAGCTTTTATAACAGTGTCATCACTGACGTTAAAGGCCTTCCTGCAAAGATCTTGTGCTTTGAGATAGCGTCTGTTGTCAATTGGCTTCTATACAGCAATATATTTAATTAAAACTAGAGCTGCAACTAACGATTAGTTTCATTAACTGTTGGTTATATTGGCGATTAATTGATGATCGGAACTTTTTAAAAAAAAAGGTCTTATTGACCTTTCTATATTTAAAAAAGGACATGATTTAAAATCGACAGTGCAGAAAATGCACAAAAAAATTAACATTCAGTTACTGATTTGGTCGGTAAAATGATTATACAAATAATTATCAATTGATTTGATAAACAATTGGGTACTGGTAAATCGTTGTACCTCTAAATAAAAGTCATAACAGGTAAACGGATCATGTTTTCTTCTTAAAGGCTTAAATAATTACGTATAAAGACTTTAAATACGAAATAATCAATAAAACGTATCAGATTACATCATAAACATGGAGGGCCAATTCAGGTTCTGGAAAGGCCACCACAGCATATGGGGCCCTCGTGAAATTTGGGTTGGCTGTCGAGACAACTGCAAACAATAATATTGAAATTAAAATAAGTGAAATGTAAAATTAAATGTAATAATTTGGACAACGTATGGCTTTGCGTTTTACACAACCACAGCTTAGCCTCAACTTTTTTATGACACTGCAAATATTGTATATTTTATCGAGAATCTTACCAATCATTAAGTTCTGTTACCTGTTCTTTCACTATCACCTGTTGCTGTTAGCATTTTATTGAAAGATACCGGTACCTATAATGCAATATGGTGATAAAGGATTAAGAGAAATGTTTGTCATGCTAATGTTGACTAACCTACACCTTGAACCAACAACAACAACAAACGAGAAAAGACATACCCAAAGTGAATTCATATCCTCAAGTGTGACTCTAATGACTTTCTAACCAGTTGAACAGGAAGTAGGGATATTCCACTTCCTGTCAAAGAGGAAGTAGTCCGTTGACATCCCAAGAAAAGGGGCTAAGGACCTCACCAAGCAAGGGTACGACAGTGCGAGTACGACACGACTCGATATCCACGCTGACCAAAACGTCTAGTTGGCCACTTCGCCAGCCTGCTAACAACCTGCCCCCACCTCATTAATTAATAATCCCCTCCTCTCAATGTCTAGCCAGGTATAATCGCAGCTTGGAGGGGACAGGAGGCGGTTGGGGGGTTAAGAAGAGAAAAGGGGAGGAGGATGCGGAATCCCACTAAAAATACAAAGCAACACATAATGGCGGGGTGGACTTCTAGAGGAAAGTTTTTCCTCCAGAAGCGTTTGAGAAAGAGTTTCTCGCCTAATCTTGAGGCCTAATTAGTGCCTGCGCTCTGTCAAAACCATCTGACGGTCCAACAGAGATTAAACAGAGCTGCTCGACCCACCATGAGCCAGAACCTCCTCCTCCCTCGTTCCCTTTCTCATGGCTACGACCCCTCCCTTCCTTTCCTTTCCAGCCACGCTCACAATAGAAGAGCCAGACTGAGCCGGGCCCTGAGCGCCAACAAGTTATATTTAGAAAAATTCGAGAGGAGCCCTCAGTGAATGCGCCCGTGACCAAAAAGGATTTACAGCACTGCACAAAATATTGATCAGGCTGTGTCTCGTTATTCAAACAGCTACCGTGGTCAGTTCCAGGGTCAAAATGTTTCTGTCAACCTTCACTATTGTACAGGCCTGGTTGAATTTAAACATCAAACTGTCACAAAAAAAAAAAAAAAAAAAAAAAAAAAAAAAAAAAAAAAAAAAAAAAAAAAAAAAAAAAAAAAAAAAAAAAAAAAAAAAAAAAAAAAAAAACATTCGTTAAACACAGTTAATAGTCTTCATGTCAAATGATGAAGACATTTCAAGCAATGTCACATCACAGATTCTATTTACTTATTTTTATTATATTATTATTATTATTTTAACTTTAATATGTATTTTATAGCAGGTGCCATCAACGTGGTGCCTGCAGGCACCAGGTAGCAACATTGGACCACAGTCGGCGGCCTCTTAAAAAGTAGTTCACCGATAGTGGAACATTGTGATTTTCTGGGAATGTTGTAGAAGTGATCATTTGAAAATGCAATCACTGACAGAGATTTATAGAAATACGCTGTTGCATCTGTTTGATCAATCCTAATGATTGTGACAAATAAACAGAACAAAAATGAATGTCATTAATTATTAAAAAACTCATAAAAAGGTATTTTAAGCAAATACGTTATTTTAGAAGTGTGTATCAACCTGGTCACCCTTCGCATTAGCCCGTACCCAAGAAATACCTCCAAGTTTCAAAAAGGTTGTTGACTCCCAAGATTACAGAAAGGCTTTCTGTACTGAGCATTCACAAGTTACTTTGACGCCTCTCGTGACATCATGCATGAGAGAGCTTTCAGAAGTTTGCCGTGACTCTAAAGGCATATTAACATGTGCGCTCACACTTCTTCCGCAGGCGTGTGTGTCATCAATGATTGCATGCAAGTCGGCAAGAAGATTCGAAGGTGAGTCAGGATGATTCCTTTCATCTTCCAAACACCACGAGAGCTGTTTCAACACAGCACATATCACAAAGAAGCTTCCAAAGTTTCCAGCCTTGCTGTGTGTACTGATTTTGAATTGACAACTTGCTGTGACTAACTTGCTGACAACCTGAAGTAAACATATTGAATATGTATTGGCTTGTATTGGCCTTCAAGGTAAATACAAGAATCTTAATTATTATTAATTAGAATTAACGTTGCATCATGGACAGCTGCGTGAATGACCACATGACTCAAACAGAAAGAGGGAGACTCATCTGTCAATCAAATTCCCCAAGCTTTGATGAGCTGAAAGCCACAGTTGGTTGTGTCAGAAACAAACTGACAAGCATTTTCTCCCCAAACTCAAGAGAACAGCCTGTCCTGTCTGAGCACACCCTTCCACTTATGTAAGTGCGTGCATCACGGCGCGCACGGTCTGGTCCAAGAGGGAGGAGTTGAGGTGGGGCTATTGGATCGCTCGGGGGGTACCGCAAGCTATACTTCATGTCACAGTCAAGGTGAGTAATCAGAGCTCCATTTGTTTCTGCTCTATAAACGTCATGATGGAAATATGGCCCGTTCGAGACACAAACACCATTAAATATGATGTAAATAATGGTACATTAGAGGTACATAGACCGTTAAATGTGATGTAAATATGTCATGTTAGAGGTAGGCTACATAGAACATTAAATACCATATGATATACTGTATACAGTACATATGGTAAATTAGAGCAACATCCATCCATCCATTATCCGAATCGAGTATTTTTGAGAGAGAGAGAGACCTGTCTAAAATGCTTAGCATGGAAAAAAAAAGGTTAGGCTTAACACAGACAGCATCCGTAACAGTTGTATTATCATCAGGCTATCACTATCGAATCTTTTTCAGATTCGATTATCCTATCGACTATTCCGTCAAATTATAGAGCAAACAGATAGATGTAAGTGATGCAATGAATTGCTGAGTCAGTGCGTTTGTACACAGGGGACAAGGGTTCAAATCCTGGTGACAAACTGTAACATAGGCGGTTCCTCGGCAAGACCCATTATGCTATACCACAATTCCTCGACAACACTGACCTCAAATATATTCGTTTGAGCACCTCAAGAGAGGAAAAGGCATATCGTGCTTGTCATTTTGATACTTTTAAGAGTCAAAGCAGGCACGAGGAGAGAAATACACTGTGGAGATTGCCATCTAAATTTTGGTGATGACTGATCAGAGTTTTCGGACAAGAAGCTATTTTTGCATGAAATGTTTTAGACTGTTCCCAAAATCATCAATTGATCATTGTGACCTGACCTGCTGTGCCACTGCAGCCAAATATAACTAAAAAGGACATTTAAATATATCTTTTGTCAATTTTGTCATCCATTCTGATCCAATTCATTTCCTGCACATAAGGGCATTCAAAATGAGATGAAGCCCCGCCAATTGCTCATCTTTGTCTTCTGACCACCACTCGGAATATGGATGGAAGGCTCCAACATGGTCTGACTGCAAAAGACACCACATCACATCCATCACCACGAACTGCCAGAGCACAAGTCTACAGAGTTACTTAAAGTCAACATCTGGATGACGAGCCTTTGAGGTGCATCTGCTCAATGTTACTATCCTCCACTTTTGTCTCCCAGACAGTCTGCAGTGTCCCCTTGGGAGCCCAACGTGAGATAGACGGGCCCACGCAAGCGTTTTGCTGGGCTAGCAGAAACATTGGAGTGTTTGCTCACTTCTGTCCAATTGGTGAGATGGAGATCTGTGCCTGGCGACAAATTACTGAGATCGGGGGGTAGGCAGAGCAAGGCTCCACCGTGTCTTATTTATTTTCAATAAATAAAGCGAGCATGTGTTGAGCAGGGCGCAGCAGATGCGCCTGAGGAGCGCTTATGCAACACGACTGGCCGCCTGCTTTACATTAAACAACGAGATTGTGGCCACGTACATGTTGAGTTTTTCAAACAGAGGCACTTATCTTTGATCCTTGAATGTGAAAACAAAACGACCGTGAAAGGCTAGTGCATCTGTATAGCTGGCGTGTACAAAATAACGCAGCGGCCCTCATACACAATTTGGATGCTGGCCTACCTTCAATTTCGTCAGAGGATATAATATACTGTATATTGACACTGCTACATGTGTCAATGTAAAGCCCTCATAAAACTTTTGAATGCTTAACTAAGAATGTTTCAAGCAACATTTTAGTATATTAGGCTTTATCCGCTCCGTTTTTCGTGATAACATCTTACTTTCATCATCATCACAATTTTCTTACACTGAATCACTGACAAAAAAAGACACCTTTGTAAAAAGTATAGACTTGGGGTGCAAGTAAGGATTATTTTAGTCAAGGATTAATTTGTCAATTAATCAATAAATCAGATATTTTTTTAAAAAAGTATTTTTATTCCTTTGTTATTTCAAATGGACATATGATAGGTTCAGCGAAGACTCTAAAACGCCCAAAGGTGTAGAATCAACTGTTGACCAGCCCAAGGTCTACACTGCAGCTCACCCGAATTCAGCTGAGATGGACTCCAGGTTATCCATGACCATTACCACGCATGTCATCGATTTCACTTTTGTCTACCTGGAAACAATCATGGGCTGCCAATTACAAGTCAAAGCAACAGGTGGCTAGAAGCAGAACCATAAAATCCATTAAAGCCATTTCAGCATTTCATGAGCATCGAGTTGTTTGTCACACTGAATATGAACTAAAGAATAATCAAAGCAATAATCCAACAAGCACACTTGCAAAACTCTCTATGAATATGTACAGTAGCTACTGCCTAAAAGCGCCCAATGGAGTATCCGTAGGGTCCCATTGTAACAGCACAAGGAAGCAAGACAGATTGCTTTCACATGTAGTGCCCCCCCCCCAAAAAAAAAAATCCCAGTTGGAATTTTCCCACAAAGTTACAACTTAAAACAAATTGCGTGTCGACCAAAAGCCAAAGAGGAAAATTACGTGGCCTTTGCGTGTGCGAGCGCATGCGCGGGCGTGTGTGTGTGTGTGTGTGTGTGTGTGTGTGTGTGTGTGCCTGTGTGCGTGCATGCGTGTGTGTGTGCGTGTGTGTTTTCGGGGCACAATCCACACACTCACTGAATCTAAAGGGGTGTAAGACTAAATCAATTAAATTAGATTAAGATTTTAGCCAACGGACACCTGCCAATCAAAATATCATTACGGCCTTTTACATCCAGTACATGAAAAGAAAGTCGAAAAGATGATACAGTTGCTAAATCGTAGTACAGAGAACGTCAGTAAACAAAACTATCGACTGGCTCGAAAGCAGGGGTCTCCAACCTTTATGAAACTGAGAGTGACATCTTAGTTACTGATTAATGCAAAGGGCTACCACTTTGATTTATACTTCTGATGTAACAAATTTGCGCAAATTAGCTTAAATAATGTTATCAATAATTAATGATATTCATCTATATGAAGACACTGATGATGTGAACGATTTTTCACCCTTAAGATTATCAACAGGGCGTCACGGTGACCCACTGGTTAGCACGTCCGCCTCATAGTGCAAAGGTGCAGGGTTCGATTCCAGGCCCCAACTTTCCTGCGTGGAGTTTCTCTGGGTACTGCGGTTTCCTCCCAGATTCCAAAAACATGCATGGGAGGCTGATTGAAGACTCCAAATTGTCCCTACGTGTGAGTAGGAGCGCGGGGGGGGTTGTTCGTTTCTTTTTAGAACACGCCTGCGGGCTCCTGATGTGGTGATTGGGTGCTACCTGGTGGCATGTTGGTGACCCCTGCTTTCAAGTTGATCTTGAATGAATATCTCCGACGATAAATGATTTATAAAATGGATGGATGCATGGATGGATTATCAACAATGATTTAATAAGGTCGGGAAAAAATATCAACATGCATTATTTTCTTGCTTAATTTCCATTAAAAAACGTTTACATTTACAAATTATCATTTCTACAATATTCACAGTAAAGTGTTTTTTTTAGAACACGCCTGCGGGCTCCTGATGTGGTGATTGGGTGCTACCTGGTGGCATGTTGGTGACCCCTGCTTTCAAGTTGATCTTGAATAAATATCTCAATCTGCAACCCTAGTGAGGATAAACGATCCAGCCAAGGAATGGATGGTATTTGGGGAAAAAAGTGAAATATGTTCAATAGTTAAGATTAAAAAAATAAAAAGCGTCTGGCCAATACTCAGACCCAGAGTTGGTTGTCATTAAGTACGATGAATGAAATTATTTTGGGGGTTATTTGTTATTTGGGGGGCCTTTGAACTGTCACGCTCATACGAATGCATGTTGCCGGTACAGGATGAGGATGAGCCCACTTAACTACAATGTTATTCAAAGTATATCATTAAAAAATACTAACAACCCTCCCCACCCTCGCCCACGTATGATTCAACAAGTGAGGATCATATTTATAGTAAACCTTAAGTTCATTGTGAGTCAGTGTCTGCGATGAACTCAAATCCAGTTTCCATAATGCAATCATCATCTGCTCAATGACACATGATGACAGCAAAATAGGTTTTCCCAGATTAGGAAATAGAAAACTTTGCTTTCAAAAACCAAAACGGAGTCTAACTCGCTCCCCCTTTGGTTCCTTATTATTTAAATTTTTATATGCAACGTCTTTGTTTGACCTGGAACGATTAGTGAACGATTGATGGCATACACCTGGCATTGTAAATCAGGCATACGAATTCACTTCCATTGGACTTCAAACGCTACTGAATTTAATTAGCACCGTTGGATTGCAGAGTGAGGTATGTGTTTGTTGTTGAGCTATTTAAACTTATTGGAATAATGTGCAGTATTTATTTGGAAAATATTGAGTAATACAAATGGCAGGTGTTTTACATTGTAGATTTTTTTTTTTTTTTTGCACCCATTATTAGATCATGTGCTCTGCTCGTTTGGGCCAAGGGCAGCTACACTGAGCCTACGATTTGGTTGCAACCAGCAGAGGCACCTGGAACGGTACATTAGCCATGCGACATTAGTGATCAATACAGACCACACAGTTTGTTGTTCAATAAATCTTGTTGACTTGAGTAGCCAATAAAGAAACAAATCGTACCACTATCCTGTCGCAGTGATAAAACTTCCTCTTATATGGTTGTGTTATGTTGTCTTATTTGGTGGCTCAAATTATGGCTTTAGAGCCGAATAGGTTGAATGTACAATGGAATCTCGGTTCACCAAACTCGTTCAGAAACTTGAAATGTTCATGAACTGAAGCAACATTTCCCTTTAAAATGAATGTAATTAGAATTTATCCGTTCCATCCTCACAAGGACATTATGTTTATATCGATAAATATAGCACAATGTAAAAAAAATAAGTGAAAACACTTTCAAGGAATAATGCTCTATCGCGAGGAAATATTTGAGCAGTCTCATAGCCTTTTAAATATAAAGATGCTATCGCTAGATAGCTATCGTAATACAAACGCTATCACGAGTGAGTTTTTCATATATCCAAACAGAGAACAATTTTCTAACCTCGCAAAAGATCCAATCATGAAGCCACCACATCAGCCGCCTTCATTGCTCCTTTATTTTTAATAGTCCAAATGAAATGGTGGCTTTCATCAAACCAAACTGTGCAGTGAGAACACAAACATGAACACTGTTCACCTTAGCTATGCTTCTTTTGTTTTTTTTAAAGCAATATTATTCGGCTTATTCATAAAAAGATGTTTCAATGTGCAACACATGAAGTGAACGTTTACGTGGCACAAGAAAAAGTACAACTATGCCTTCTGCATTGATGCCAAGATTACTCACCACCAATGGATAATGTGTAACAAAACACTTCTTGATACATTTTGTTGGGAAACATAACTTGCTCATACACTGAGGTTCCACTGTTGTTTTTTTTTTGTCTCATCTGCCTACAATAAACAGAAAACGTCTACAAGTCCAACACCTCTCCAATGCATCTCCAGCATTTCATATCAAGATTATTTACAACATTTGATGCATGGCCTTCATGAAGTCATCAAAACAACCACCACCACAGAGTCATCTTAAAATTATACGTCACACTGTTTCCCAGAACATTCCTATGGCACCGCAACACCTTTATAGTGAATACACTTTGGCAAAAGATCTGTTTCAACTCGCAGAAATCTTCTCCCCTCAGAAAACGATTACCTCGACTTCCACAGCTCTCCTAGCAGACAGCTGGTAGTTCTACAATGTTCAAAGAGCATTTTAACATATTTGGTTTAGATGTGAAACTTGTTCTCAGCGTTATACACTGCAGACCCATGCATTTAAATTTAACTGTCCTGTTGTCACCATACATAATATCCTTTTTGAGCTAAACAACTGAACCGAGAGCACCCAAACCATAACGGCAAGATAAGTGCCACTCACCTGCAGCTGGGCTCAAAGTCAAGTGTAGTAGTAGCAGCAGCACGCACAGTCTACGTTGCACGAGTGGCCATTCTATCCATAGCCTGAGGGCAGGCACACGGATAGACACGGGTGGACGTGCACAAGGCCCAAAAATATTCAAATCCCAACACTGACTGCTGATTTGGATAGGAGCTGTTCCAAATTTGACACAGAGAAGGATTTGTTTGAAAGTTTTTTGTTTTTTTTTACTGTTTAGGAGAAGGTTGGCGTGTGCCAGGAGAGAGGCTGGTGTGTTGATATAAGAAGCAGATGTGAAATATGCACACTTGGGAAGGAAAACAGACAAAGTGCTGTTCCACTCAGACGTGGAAAAATAAAAAGCCACCATTGTAGATTTGAATGTCACACACCTGCCTTTACTTTGACCAGGAATCAATGGAAACTTGATGAGAGGTAAAAGTCACACTACAGTAAAATTAAGTGCATATTGAATAGTTACTTACCATAGAAAACGGCCCGTTCCCAGGAAATACTGTATAAGCCTTTGGAGTTTCAGTGGAAGAATTTCTCAATATTGACAAGGTCTCACAGGACACAGTGAAGGTCAAAGTTCTAGTTCCGACCTGATTCAAACTTGCTCTTGTTATGTCCCAGTCACTTTCCGGCTTGTATTATCGTCCTGATCCACAAAGGATGACAGTGGATGTGTTCACTTTGTTTATGACAGTAGTCTGACAGCCACACGAGCAAACACAGAGGCAGAAAGCCACAGGCCCCGCCCACCTTCCCTTGCCCTTCCCAATCACACCCACAAGAGCTGACTCACATCAACTCCCATTTTGCTCCCTAATGTTCTCCACATCACATTGTTACTTAGGCCTCAACTTAGACGGAAAACTCTCTTTACTGGTGAATGTTTTGGTCATATGGAGGTTTTCAATTGCCATTCAACCTTGAAGGTTGAACACTCTGGTCACCTTTTTGAAAGTGATGACCCAGAAAAGTCTCTCTCTTACAAGGTGGAAAAATTTAGCATTCTAGTTATCCCAAAGTTCAGAATGGATTTAAATGGTATTTAGACAGATTTCAGAACTGAACACATCAAGGAAAAGTTATATAAAACTTGTTGACTGACATCTGTAATAGTCTAGTGCAGGGGTGCCCAAACTTTTTGGACCGAAGATCTACTTTTCGATCAACTAACCTCCCGGGATCTACCCTTACCGACACGCGCGCGCACGCACACACACGCGCACGCGCACGCCATGAGAAACAGCCTGAAACTGAGGCATGCGATGCACTTTTGCAGCCTGTTAATTATCGTAGCTCACACGTACTGTTTTAAAGTGCTTCCCTGGGCCCTCCTAGATTTCTATTCTTTGCCCGTGCCCTCGGTGAATTGTACACGAAGCAAACTCTGAATGAGAATAATGACGATAAAAGATAGAGCGCAACAGCTCTGATCACAAGCTGCAATTGCAGACTGCTGAGCGCTAACAACTTCCGGTGACGTAATCACGCATCATCGTAAATTCAAGATTTAACTGCTTTATTTTATTTTTTAAATATTTTTTTTGTGAAAATGAGACTGATAGGATGATCAGGGTGCAGCGTAGATTAACACAAAAAAAAATTATTACTAACATGTACAAAGACACACAAATGGTTGTTTTGTTTTTTTCTCCTCGACACTCCTCGGATCTACTTGGGACCTGTCTTAGATCTACCGGTAGATCAGGATCGACGTAATGGGCACCCCTGGTCTAGTGGGTCAAAATCCGAAAATGTCACAGTCAAAATAATTATTGTTCCTGTGGGCATCACATTTATGCTTTTATCACTTATTCTTACACAAGGAACCATTCTTGGAAATCACGAGCAGTCAAAGCAGTGTATTATGAGGCCATGCTTGATTTTCTAGTGCAGCATGTTTGGAACATATTAGTAATGGAATTTGACAGTAGTGCCTGGCAGGAAATCGAAATTGCTCTTTTTAGGTAAAAATGACAACTGTGAAAAAGGCCATGGGGGGGGGGGGGGCAGGGGGGGGACGAATTCCAATTCATAAATACGTCACGGCATATTCCACATGGAACAGGTTCAGCATTCACACATTAAATTTAAAAAAGAAAAGGAAAATAATGATATGGATATCAAGTTGTAACTTCTAAGATAAAGGGTGGCGCAGTGAGGCCGCTCTTTTGTTTTTGGGTCTAATCCGAGATGACTGCATTTAAATCCCTCACAATTAACTAGCTCACAAAAAACAAAGGTGCACCCCCAAGGCAGAAGTGGGAGGGGGTGGCACATGTTTGCGATCGGGTAAAGGACGGGGTGGCTATTAATGCCAAACCCCCCCCCAACATCAGTGACTCAAAATAAAGCAACCTGTTGTATCGATGGCCCCTGCTGTCAGTCTTAATTCGAGGAGGCTACTCTTAAAAGAGGGGAGGGCAGCAATGCAATTAACGTGAAGGATTACACCCCACTGGCAATGCCATTGTTGGGGGAGGAATGAATAGTTGGGGGAAGGGGGAGTCCTGCTCTGTGACCCGACCTTGGCATTAACCCCCTGACCAACTATGAGCTTTGAATTCCACCAAGTCTTACCGGGAAGTCTGCAGTGCAAGAGCAAACAAAGGAAAGCAGTAGTGTGAGGATAATGATGATGAGCACGTCGGCATAAGAAACAAAGCGTGGACGCACACCGGGAGTCTGCTGTTACTTCCCACATATTCTTGGCCAGGCGGCCGGTTGGTTGGTTGGCTTCAATTTTGGAGAGTAAGTGTGCTGAAGTTGGGCAGCCATAATCATATACACTTTATGTTATAAAAAAAAGCCTTGCACTGCCTCTGGAGTCAAGCCGTGCAGATTTAACATTTCATTAAGTTGCAGTTAACATGAGTGAAACATGACTGGAGGCTCGTTTTTCGAGGGCTTGCTATCTTAACCCCTCCTTGCTTGGGGCCTGAACCCCGATTAATGGGGCCTATCCAAGGAACGTTTTCATTGGAGCATCACTCAGGTAGCCTCTTCCTGTTATTCCTTGTCTGTTGCTATGCTTCTTAAATCCTGACTGGGATGCAATTGAGCGGGTGACTAGGCGTCATTTGTGTTTCCATTTTCCAGCGACAGTAAGACAAACTGTGCAGTGGAAAAGTTGCTACAGGATGCCAGTTGATTGCAAAAATAGTTAATTCCAAGATTAATCGGTCAGAATCACAAAAACAATGTTCTAAGTTGGTGGCTATTTTAAAATTTGGAACAGAAAAATTTCCAGGGGCTCCTTCTGGATGTGTCATCAGGGCAGACTAATTTGCGATGTAGCGTCTGTGTCATCCTCATCATCATCACCAATGGTTGGAAAAGTACACTTAGTGTGCGACTGTCAGCGTCATGGAAAGCCTGTTGGAGCATGCTGAGGTCACAACTCTAGCTGAGACTTTTTTCTCCTGTTACATTTATTTAGTTTTATATGCTTTGAATAAGCAAAACAAGCATTAGTTGACGTGTTTGGGACAATCAGGGCAATTGATATTTCAACTAACAGCAAAAGTTGTGTTTACGGTTTGTTTATAGTAAACCTGAACTTTAAAATGCCTGAAAATGGGTCTCTGAATGGACGCTTTTGAAAACAACATTTTTTATTTCTGTGTCAAAAGCAGAAAATGGTTAGCAATGAAAACACTGGGCATGTGCATGTCTTCTGCTTTCAAAGACAATCACTATTTACAGTGTTGTGGTCAATCAACTGCCTTTTGCCTTTTCAGGCAACCAAAACACAATTTTCATATCAAAGAATAGTCAAAACAATACCACTTTTTATCTATTTTAAATTAAGTGCTCTGTGAATGGCTCATAAATGTGGCATAGAAGCAGTTTCCTCCCAAGATATTATTTCCTGCAGTTGAATTTGGAAAGGGAACGAGTTGAGAGACGCTTGACATCAGGAGAGAGCAGCAGTGCTCCTTAATACTTAACAGCCCTTGACACATACAGTAGCCTACATGAAGAGGACATGTAGCTTCGAGGGAGTGTTTACTGCCCCGCTTCAACACGTCAGCGCTAGTTAGGTGAGATTTTCAGCAGCGGCAGCAGAAATGGCGGGCTAAACACCAATCCGGAACAAGAGAAGGTGAGAAAGCGTGAAAATTAGATCATGAACATCATGAGGCAAAGAAGGCGAGAGTGACAACACAGAGAGCCTTGGGCCCCAGATGTTTGGAGGGAAGGGCCTGTTTCCATGGCAAGCCACACCTTACAATTTGTCTTGTCTGGTCGTGTCCCATCAAGGCTCACAAGGAGGGAGAAGTGAGACAAAAAAGACAAGCAAGCAGGGACTAGCACCAAGCGCAGACTGACGCAAATCTAGCGAGGACTGATCCAACTTGAAGGTAAACAAACCGCCAATACACCCTGCAGGCGGCTTTTAATCTCTTGGATTTACAGGAACCCGCAGCAAAGTCAAATCCAAATAGAGCAAAAAAAATATCGCGAAAACACATGGCCACACAATCAGCAAAGGCGAGGAGGGGAGGCACCTTGTTGAAGTAGACAGAGTACAATCATTCGTGCCCGTTTCACAATCTTCCTCTGAACCACCAGCATCATGTAAAAACGTAAACTAAAACTAAAAAACACACTTCTTCTGAGAATATATGTCATTACCCATGAAACAGGAAGTAGTATGCTAAGTACCGGCAACAAGCAGATATAATGTGATGTGAACAAATAGGGTTAAAGAAACCTATTTTCTTTTTTTTCAAACCACATTTTTTTACTGGACAGATGGACAGACAGACAGATAGATAGATAGATAGATAGATAGATAGATGACTAAAACACAGAGAGACGAACAATGTCACAAAATTTTGGTCTCAACCCCTCTTCTGAGTTTGTCAAACCTCTGTATGACTTGAAACAACATTCGCATATGGTCAAGGGCAAAGAGCGGAAAAGGTGTTTAAAAAAAATATGTCTACTTTTTTTGCAGACAAGTGGTTGTAAAAGTAAGTATTTATCGATTCAGGGAGTGAATATATAGATGTCCAAGTTTGCCCCAAATTTGTCTGACTAATGCTGAGTAAGTTTTCTTTTGGGGAGAACAATAAATCCAGTGGCAGGACTGTAGCTTAGTGACTGTAACTGCTTGTTTGCTTTTTATGAACTGTTAAAACTGAAGCATAAATAGCTTCAAATAAGTAATAAATAAAGAAAGATGAGTGATAAGAGTACGAGATTTGATCATGAATCCTTTTTTATAGCCCAGCACAAACACAAGGGAGAGTCTTCCTGCTCTTACCACACACCTCCATGTCATAAATTCAAGAGGAACATTTGAAATTGTGACATTGGGGAATGTCACATCCTTAAAGGCCCATGGCAATGTGAGTCAGGACATGAAAACAAGTACAAGAAAATGTCCACCATTAACTACTTCTCAAGACAAAAACTGATCACAGTGAGCAATAAATCACAACCCCCATTCACACGGACCTCCAAAAAGGATAACACTGTGACAGGTTTGGCTAAACTTTAGCCAAACCTGTTACAGTTTAGCCGCTAAACGGTAGCCTGCTATTAGCTTAACCTGTAACTCAGGAGCCAGTTATAAAGATTACTTAAAGTTTACTTGAAGCGCAAGATGAGTTTTTGAGATTTAAGTTCTCAATATACTGTATGTAACAGTCCCAACGAATTCATATTGTGTGTTGTTGTATGAATTATTTTTGCTCCATGTACAGCACTTTGTATGTAGCGGGCGTTGTTTTCAAGTGCTCTATAAATATAGTGGATTTTAGCTGTCCTTTTGTGACTTTTGATTCATTGTAAATCAATGACCTAAAAACAATTATTTGGGTGAAAATGTCAATTCATTTGGGGTTGTATTAGATCCACATGGCCAAAATTAGACACCTTGACTAATATTTAGTTGAATGTGCTTTCGTGAGTTTCAGGTGACATTTTTATCACTAACAACAAACGTCTGGAATAACTTTGGCATTATATTCAAACGGCTCCCTTCGTTCCCCTTGCCATCACCTTTTTTGCACGTCTAATGACTTTCTATACATTTGTGCATACAACACATCCTTTTTGCTACATTGTTTTTTTGCTACTGGAGTGACAGCAACTCTATCTGGGAAAAAAAGCACAAATCTAGCCTTTCTGAAAAGGTAAATACACCACCCTGCATTTTCTACCTTTACGCTTCCTTTTCTCTCTACAAGAAAGGACCGCTCATTTGAAAAGAGGAAAATCCACATGATGCCAGACTGTGGCGAGGTAGCAGGACAGAGTGCAGGACAACCAAAACAAGCAAGCAGGGAGCAGGCACCATGTCCATCTCCCTCAGTCTTCTGGCCAGACTCCCATTGTCCAATCTGGCAGCTTCAAAGCACTAATTCATTAAACGCTCCAGTGGCCAAACACAAGAGGCCCGACACCCCTTTTAAACTGCCTAAAAGAAGCACGGCAGCTTTCGCCCTCGGCCTGACCTTGGAGATCAAGTTTAGTGTTGCTGAATCTGATGAGGAAATCAACAGGGGAAGTGGCTGCCATGTGCGGGCTACTTACTGCAGTTCAGTTTACCTACTCAGTCTAGAAATCTTACCAAATGAATATGAGGTGATGGGTAGTTTATGATCGTCAAGCACCAATTTAAAGTATTTGTCAATCAACGCTGTTCTTCCATCCCTCAACAGTCTCTCCAAATTTAGAGACGTGATTTTTCGACTGTCAGTGAATGGGAACTGAGCCCATGCCACCTGCAATGAAGTGAGACGAATGTACCATTAAATCACCAGTGACCTAAAATGTAATTATGATATTGAATTTTATGACAAAGAAGTCTCAAAGAGAATAGCAAACACTGGTAAATGTGGTTAAAGTCAGCAAAGTACCATAAGAAGAGGCGCCATGAACTACTTTTCATGACCAAAACAGATCACTGTGAGCAATAAATCACAATTTCCATTTACATGGACCTGCAAAAAGGAGAACACTGGAACAGGATTGGGTAAACGGTAGCCTGTTATTAGAGTAACCTGTAACTCCGGAGCCAGTTATAAAGATTACTTTAGGTTTACTTAAAGCGCATTATGAGTTGTTGAGATTTAAGTCCTCAATATTCTGTAACAGTCCCCAAAAAAATTCTATATGGAAATGAAGATGGAATTCGTCAAAGTTGCCTATTCCTGCCTCATAACACCCAGATCTTATAACGTTTTATGAAAACCACGTTTCATTGCAACACAATTTATACAAAATTTTGTAACATACTTAGCAAAGTGGTAAATGGAAATGTGCACGGCACAACCAGTGGGGCTGTCGTCTAGCACTGTTGTTATGGTTGTGACCTAATTGCACGTGCATGCACACCTTCCATGCAAAGGTGTGCTTTCCAAAAAAATACTTTGAGATCTGTTTTGTATGCGTCTTACGATTCCAAAACACACACCATCTTATCCATAAACAGCCAAAATAAATGGCTTTATTCATTTTGTGTAAATGCCCCATGATAAAGTCCCATGTCTTCTTGACAACACTTGGTCTTACCTTTGAGGCCCTGCGTCGATCAGGGCACTCGGGGTGCTGGCACACCACCCAGTCCTCCTCCTGAACAGGCTTGTCATCTGAAACCAAACAAATAGGCAAATTCAAACATTTGTCACTGTACAAATAACTTCATCTCGAGCTAATTACATGCATTCATTAACACTTGTTTCTTGGTAAAGCTGTTGAAAATGTTTTCTGGATTTGTCGCCTGAGTTGATAGTATGAATGGATAAAGTAGGTGGGGGGAAAAAAAAAGGTGGCGAGAGTGACTGAGCGGCAAAGTGATACAGAGTAAACACAAGCTTGGAGGGAGCGGGCGGGGAGCACTAATGGGAGGAGATCAGAGGGGCATGAATAATGACGGACAGGGCTGGAAGAAAATGGAGCAAAAAAGTCGAAAGCTCCATCCCTCTTTCTTTAACAAAGTGCACTCACTCCATGGTCCACAATAACATTTCGCTCATGTCAAATAAACTTCCCAAACTTACTCTGCCAGTCAATATTGAGCAAGTGATGAAAAGCCTTGTTTATGTCTTCATCTTGTGCAGGTACTTCCAAGTACACGAGATAAAGACATGATAACAAAAGACGGGCATATTTACCAGCCTGTCTTAATGAGGCCCCTCTTTTGCACAGGGGGTGGTCATAATGTCACCTGCTTCCTTTCAAAAGAAGCCAACTATCATGTTTCACGACTACGTCTAAGGCAAGGCACTTTTCAAAGGGTTGCAGTTGAAACATGAAGCCGAACACTTTTTTTGGGGGCAAGAGGAAAAATAAATAAATAAAAGACCCAAAGCCTTGTTCCGCTCTGAAAGTCTCTTAGTCATTCACTTGGCCACAGCTACACCGATGGGTCAAAGGTGCTTGTGGGAAGGAGGGAGTCAAGCACTGTAATTGCCGCAGACCTCACGGTCGGCGGTGTCGCTGCCGGGAGGATGAGGGACAACCCAATCGGCGGCAGACTTCCTTCAACAAAATGTGGTCTCACGATGTGCTCAAGCAGAAAGTTTCCTCTGACTTTTGCCCAGCTTCCCAGGATAGACTACACAAGATTTCTTTCCTTTTTTTTTTTTTAATGGCTTCATCTATGGATGGGCATTTGAACTAAATTTGTTTTGTTGACAATGAGAAGAAGAATTCCAAATATTTTGAATGGGATGTAAGGCTGTCTCAATGTGATGAAGTCATTTATGCCATTGTAATATTCCGTAGAATAACACTGCCATGACGGAGTAATGCCATCGTGGAGGTCTGCTCAACTTCTCATAAGTAATATTTGTTCTTCCGACCACAATCTAGACCAAAATCGAGACCAAAGCCAGCATACCACTCCTGGTGGCTACTGTGCCGTACGTTGTTTCAGGACACGATCAACTTCACAACTGAATTGAATTAATTGTACGACTGATCAGCCTTTCGATAATTCGAAAACCGCTCCTTAATGTATTGAACGGTATTATGTTAGGCACTAAAAATGCATACCATAAGATAAGTAGGTTTTACAGTTATAAATACAGCACCTTGGGGACACAGATGAATATTTCTTTTGAATTTTAGCTACAGGTAATGTAGACCCCTAACAGCGATATCAACTGCTCAGGGGAACAAATTTCATTCACATCTTAAAATTGCCACTGTATAAAATGGACTGATCAAATGGATTTCCAATTTTTTTTATATATATACTAACGCCCCCATTTTCCCATAGACTTCCTCGTCATATCATGCTGACATTCCCTCTCAGTCTCTCTCTCTGATGAATCGGAATTCCTCAACTCAGCACTGCTGATGAAGCCAAAAGCTAACACAAGCTATACACGGACGCACACGTGACAGTGCACAAAGAGATCGCACACTAAAGAGACAGTGGAGAAGCACTATGCCGCTAGCTGCAAACTGAGGCATTTGCCAGTGGAAATGTTAACTTTTTATTTATGTACTAAATCACGTGTGGATTTCAGGAGAAGTACATTGATAAGTAACACCAATCAAAAGCTGATTCTTTTGCCTCGATGCTTGCGAGTGTTTACGCGCGTAGCAATTTTTTTTTCCATCAGGCTTCATGAAAGGTTGCAATGTTTTGCAAACAGTTTTAATGGTCGCGTACAGTTTTTCTTGCCACAACGAAATTTGCACTGTTCAAAATTTGATGGCCACAAGAAAAACTGTTAGCCACCATTAAAACGCCTTTAACAAACCCTGACGAACAAAAAACATCCGGTCCTGTTCGCAAACACTTCCAAAGAAACTTTTAGTCTTAATTCGAGCGCTTAAAAACATAAAAAATAATCAATCGAGCATGATCGAGTCCAGATCATGTTTTTAACTCACAAATACGTAGACCAAGTGTATTAAAATTCCAATTTGGGTTAAAAACCAGCAGTACATGCAGTTGTGGCAAACGTCGACAGTACATACAATATGAAACCAGTGAACAATGTTCCAGAGAAGGGTGGTGGTGGTGGTGGTGGTGGAGGACACGTTCCAAGTTGAAAGATGCTGACAACTCAAGTTGCATTCAACGGATCCACTCATCGTGGAGTGACGAAATGACAGCGGCGCCGCCGGCTCAGGAAAACAGTTTGGTCGCCACGTTCAAAAGCAATCACGAGGAGATTACTGCATAGCCCAAATATCTGAAGGAATTTGTGTCACAAGGTACAGTAAGTGGACAAAAGCTCAATGAATATTATGTAACATTGCAATCTTTAATCTTTAAGGCCTCATGAAATACCGGATTTTGGGGAAAAACGAAAGTAGGCCTTGACAACGATGTGTGTAGATAACTAATCAAACCCTCTGGGAATTTGGGAGATTGCCATCAAAATTATTAGTCAATTTCAGCAAAATCATGTGAACTCAAGAGTGACACATGAAATCCTCACCAATTCCTCCCAACTCACTAATTTCCTTGTTTTGATTCAGAAACGAGTGTACCCATGTCTTATTTACGACCAAAAATAACAGCAAAGCAACATAGAAAACAGCATTCAGGTTATCTTCAAATCCAGAAGAAGTGCCATGTTGTGGCCAAACGCAAAATGAAGTTGCCATAGCTAAATGAATGGATGAAATGAAATGAAATGAAATGAAATGGAGCATGTCAGAAACAAATAACGGTCACACAAGCATTTGCATCTAGGTCAACTGCAAGCTCGGGAAAAAAAGTTTCTCTTCAGGTTGCATCGTGATAATTTTCGTTAACCAAACCTCACAGGATAAAAGTAGTCTCATGTGACAGAGTACTCCAGTGTGTGTGTGTGTGTGTGTGTGTGTGTGTGTGTGTGTGTGTGTGTGTGTGTGTGTGTGTGTGTGTGCGCGTGACCATGTAACCTTGGAACTCAAATTACAAATGGTTCAGGTTTAAAATGCTCAATGTGAAGATGTAAAGTGAAGGCAACGACGTTTCTACTTTAGTCACAGTTAAAAATGCACTGATCAAAATTCTCTCTGTGACGGTCGTCTGTCAGACAGCTTTGCGTCAGCAGCCATCGTCCATATTATTTATTGTCCTTTTGGAGCAATTTGTGGTGCAGCCAGCAAGACAGAAACAAACAGTCCGCAGATGCAAACACAATGGCAATTAAAAAAAACGCAATGCATAACAATAATAGCTCAAATGATTCATAAGAATCAACAAGAAAACATTGTGCAGTGTGCCTTAAAAAAAAAAAGCTAAAACGGCCAAAAATGACTCATGGTTAAATAAATGGCATGAAATGCATCCAATCAATTAGGGTCGTTGAAAAGGCCACGAGCCACAGGAACTCCAGGACTTTCTTGACCTCCCCGTTTTACACCTGGACAGGTAGAATCTGCGCCCAGAAGGAAACAATTTAAATTCAAATGCCAGGGGGTGAGTGGGCTCAAATAAAAATCTGCCTTGATTTCTTGAGCGACCTGCTCTTATGTCTAAATCCATCAGTACCTGTGCCTATGATTTTTGTAAACACCTCCACAATACCCTGAAATCTGTTGCGATTTTTTTTTTAGGGCGAGACACACAAACCAACAAAGAAAAGCAAATGCAAGAACAGATTCAATAAAACATCCTCATAAAACAAGTGTCTATATTCAGATTCCTAAGTTTGCGCCAGTGCTCTCTTACAGACAGTGTCAACTCGACGTTCAAACGCAAGTGTGTCATCAATTACTTTGCCCGGATATTTGAACTGCTGTACTCTCTCTAGCCTGATTATTAAGCACCAAAGAAGGCTAGTTCTGAAAATCAATCATCATTTCGTTTTGGAAAGCTTAAGTTTGCGGGAGCACAACCTGCACCATTGAGTGAATTCCTCCGCAAACAGGGCTAGGCACAGGGTCGTCATGACTGAGGAGGGACACGATCAGTGAATCATCATCACATTTTACAACGTGACATTTCTCATGTAAACACTGGCATGTGTTTGTGTGTAACAAAAATAGGAGAGGCGAAAGAACGCAACCCTGAGGTGAGCCGGTGGAAGGAAAAAGAACGTCGGGCAAGATGGCACTGACCCTCACACGTCGTGACCTTCCAGTTAAAATAAAGAAATAATTCAAACAACCAACATATAAGACCGCTATCGATATTGTGGCTCAAAAGATGCCTGTCTAAAATGTGGGGCTGGATACAATTAAAAGCAGACAAACGAAGCACCGTCGAAGTGCACAGTGATCATATTAAGGAGAGTGAGCGTCTGCAGATATCCAAACTGAAGAGGATCCAAGTCTGACTGGACAATGTCCATAAGGTTGTCTTTCTCCATCCTCTCAAGCGACTAAGGGAGATAAGAGCCACGGGTCACAAGTATTTCAAAGTCTTAGCGCATTTATTTTTGCAGTAAGATGGATGGAAAGTTCCAGCACTTTCATGCTTGCTGGCAGGGAGGTTGAGACACATTCCTTCGCAGCCCTTTGTTATCACATCCCTTTCACTAATAGCGTGAATGAGGAAGGGCAGCGGAAAGTGAGTACCCCTGTGCCACATCACAGACGGGCTGCAGAGAAATGTTTCAGTGCATCTGTTCACTTTGTTGCCGAGTAAATATTTCATCTGTGTGTTTTCCCTCTCTTTTGCATTTGTGGCGAGTTGTCTCCATGACTGGTGGCTCAGCAATTTCCACAAGAGACGCAAAAACTGGTTGGGAGGGGGGGGGGGGCTTTCCATGATGAAGGTGGAACACTTTGCTCCAAATAACAGTGCCGGTCAGAAAAAGAAAGGCCAACACAACAAAATGAAGTCATGTCTGTTGCAGTGTAGCATCAAACAATGACTTGCACAATCATGGCACATGTGCAACAAATGTCTGACAACAAACTAAAAGGGTAGTGGTGAATAAAACACTCAACTAACGTTAAAGCACAATGGGGAAAATTTGGCAGAAGATGTGGAAAATTGACCACGCTGAGTTGCCATTTATGCAGGCTTGCTTGAGACAGGCACTGGTGATTCTTCGTGTCTGGGTGTCGATGACAGTGACTGTTGCAACTAAAAGGCAATAAGGTGGACCACAAAAGCCCCAATGTCTAGACTGCTTGCAGTATTACAGCATCTAAAATGTGTTCATTTCAACCTGTTATGGGGGGTTTGATGGCCTCCAATTTGTTCAGACTTTAGAAAAAATAACCCCCGCAAAATAATCCATTCCAGGGTCAAATTTTGTGAAAATGTACTTTTAATACGTTCATCATTTTCACAATTGAAGCATCAAAACCATGAGAATAATTGTGGTTATCTGCCCAATAGGTGATAAAACTCACACCAGGATCAGTTGGTGATCTTACCGCACAGATTATGGATGGCGTCCAGCGATGACGACCAGAAGTAGCGCTCGATTCCCATTTGGGAGTTGGGTGATGGTGTCGGCTCCAACTCATAAGCGCCGTGCTTCTTCCAGTACAGGAACATTCCGCTGACTTAAACTAATTCACTCTCTAGTTATTAATGAAAAGGAAAATTTTTTATAAGATGCTATAAAGTGAGATGTGACCCAGCTGTGAGTCAACTGTGAAGTTGCTGATCGGCCTGCGCATTCCTCTCCACAATGAGCTCATCTTCCAAAATCGGAAACTTGCCAGTCCAAACTCGGCTTTAAATGCCTGCCAATACAGTCATTCCAAATATCCACCTGCACGATGACCTCATGCGGTCCTGCCGTCAAGCATCTTCGTGCTACACCTCCAGAAGAGCAGAGAAGCCGGAAAAAAAAAAAAAACTCTTCTCAAGAAACCGAGTTTAAGTCTAAATTTCGAACATCTTAGAGGAAGAAGCAGTGCTATCAAATGATGTAATAATAAAAGCCACTCCGATGCCGCCTCCTATTGAGACCACCAGCCAACACCTTGTCAGACTCCTCAAAACGATTCAAGAGCGATTCCTTCCGCCACCGCCGTTCTCCCTGAGACTCGACCTTGTCTGTGATCAGAGTTTCCTCAACTGTACAACACTCGTGCGAGCCAAGCTGCTTCTGTAGGATGTCTCGACCATAGGGGGGCTTTTAGGGCCCACGCAGTCAGACAAGTGCTGCATTCATGAAGGGGTGAGATGCATGCTGGGGTAGTCTGGGCTGATGACTTTTGGACCGGACGGCACAAAGATCTCTTTTAAACAACCCTCCTACATGCAGAGTAGACTCTCTTTATATTTTGCACTCACTGTAAAGGGCTCACATATTCTGCATTAATTTATGGCTGTGCCCTTTAACTGTATTCATTTTTTTGAATGAGTGTCCTTGTGTGTGTGTGTGTGGGGGGGGTAGCAGGGGGGAGGGGGAGCAATGCACAGATAACAAATAAAAGGTAATGATGATAATGATCAAACTGGCGATGTCAACAGGCTAAAACAATTGGTAGTGGCCAGGGGTTGGTAGGAACGCATTACAAATCCTCAGTTAAATTCACTCTAGTAACTTTAGAGATAAATTATAAATGGGGAGAGGATTTGATTGAATCTACTTTTAACTTTTACTTGAGTACTTCGGAATAGGAGAAAAAAAAAAAAAAAACGCTCCACAAAATTAGAAATTTGTTCCTCTAATGAAGTCACTGGTTTGCCAAACTGCTCCGTGGGGAACAAAAAATTATTTCGAGCGCTGCTGTTACCATTTATTTGTCAACGACTATCATTGTGACGAATATGAGTAATTGAGTACGAGTGATGATTCTCATGGCTTGGTGATAGAGTGGTTGTCTCCCAACCCAGAGGTTAGGGATTTAATCCCCAGCCATTGAGACCTTGTTGAAGTGTCCTTGACAGTGGCGGTTCTGGGGGGGGGCCAACGGGGGCCAGTGCCCCTGTAGCACTGACTCTGGCCCCCCCTGTGGCCCCCCCTCCGAACGTAGATTACGCAGTGGCGCAGAGTTGCAGACACGAAAGGTGGAACCAAAGTGCGTGGCTTAACATTCTAGTCGGACCCTTTA
>NW_017804828.1:788187-845756 GCF_001891065.2 Hippocampus comes
CTTCAAGGCAGGCTGGTACCATATCCACCCCTGGCTTGAATATTCTCAACAGATGGACTCGGCGTATTGTTACGCTTGCAGATATTTTAGCCCTCCTAATACTGTTTTTTTCTCATCACTGTAATGTTATGACTACAATGCTTTGAAAGTTTGATGAAATAAAAAGTCAAATAATATTTCGAATCTGTCTTTTTAGCCCTGGGTTGAATGTGCCCCTCCATCAAAACCCCCGGCCCCAGCCCGGCCCCCTCAGTGAAACTGATCTAGAACCGCCACTGGTCCTTGAGCAAGATACTGAACCCCTAGTTGCTCCTGATGCTGCGTCATCAGTCGGTAAATGAAGAAACAGTGTAAAGCGCTTTGAGTACCAAAGGTAGAAAAGTCCTATAAGTGACAGCGCATTTACCACAAATACATGGCGACGGACACCACAACAGGTTTCCAATTATTATATGACCAATTGTTTTTTAAAATCTGGACAAACCTTAAAGGTAAACTACACATTACAGAAGAGGGAAACATCAGTGTTTCATTACTCTGTGTAGTGGTTATTCGCCTGACTTCCGTTCAAATTCACTGATAGTGTGAACGTGAGTGTGAATAGTGATTTCTCTTTACAAAAATACAATTAACCGCTGGCCAGTTCAGCGTGCAGTCTGCCTTTGGCCCAAGTCAGCCGGGCTATACATAGAAAATGGATGGTTGGATGCGTCACGGTTACCTAAGACTGTTGTCCAGTACACTTTCCCCAGCGTTCCTCAAGGGCTGACGCACTTCGGTTGCACGTCTAAAAACGGTAGAAGGAATACTGTGAGATTGAGTCTGGTCGGGCCGAGGGAAGGGAGGGACGCAGTCACATGTAGCAACCAACATGTCCAATTTTGGGATGAGAAATTAGAGGGTAGGATGAGAGCTGGCCTCGCTGCGCGGCTTTGGGCTTTGCAGACATGTGGTAATAATCAACAGCAGCTTTGGGCATGAAGCTTCCCTTTTAATGAAGCAAGCAGATGTGAAGCATGAGAACTGAGTTGCCAATAGAAGGGCCAATTTCCACCTCCTGCAGAAACAAAGGATGTGTGAGTACAGGGCAGTGGGGAGGGCAGAGGAGACAGACAACCTTGCTTTTATCATCAAATCACCCTTTCATAATAAGACTCTCCGCAAACAATGCACCTGCATGTTGCTCACACAACATTTACATCTGATCTCACTCTAACAAGGTTTCCACATCCACAAAGAATACTTTTTTTTTTTTTTTTAACCTGTACTACTTTCATGGAAAACATTTTTTGAACATGTACTTGCCAAAGCAACAGGTGGGGCTAAAACCCTTTGATGCAAAGCTACTTTGGCTATGGGATGCTCAAAGAAAGGAATTTGAGAAAATATGCCAGCTCGTGTTCTGCAACAAAGCAAACAGCTGTCGGCTCTTAAAAGGAGTGATCCAGATGAAAAGGACCTTGAGATGACTAACTAAATAAAATTGATTTGAATTGTGAATGGGTGGCACGGTGACCCACTGGTTAGCACGTCGGCCTAACAGCGCATTGGAGCAGAGTTCAATTCCAGTTCCGGCCTTCCTTCCTGTGTGGAGTTTGCATGTTCTCCTCGGGCCTGCGTGGGTTTTCTCCGGGTACTCCGGTTTCCACCCACATTCCAAAAAACATGCATGGCAGGCTAATGGAACACTCTAAATTGTCCCTAGGTGTGAGTGTGAGCGCGGATGGTTGTTTGTCTAGGTGTGCCCTGCGATTGGCTGGCAACCAGTTCAAGGTGTACCCCGCCTACTGCTTGAAGGCAGCTGGGATAGGCTGCGGCACGCCGGCGAGCCTTGTGAGGATAAGTGGATTAGAAAATGGATAGATGGACGAATGGATGGATGAATTGTGGGTCGCTGGAAAGGCTTACTATATTTAAGAAGTGTAAAAGGACGTGATCCTGTTCGAGAACAACGGTACATGCCAATATGTTGGTTATAATTAGCACGGCAGCTCATCAAATGTACTCACCAGCACAGACCAAATCATGTAAAATAACAAATAAATTAGCCATTTTATTTTATCTAAAAACACACTAACAAACAAAAAGGCGTCAAAACCTAGCTCGGTGCTTGCACTTAGCCCAACTTAGTGCTGCGGAGATGCAGCATTATCTTCTGCTATTGTATACACAAACATGATGAGCCCATTGTAACCCAAAACAACTCAAAGCACTCTTTGTATTGTTTCCTTTTGTGTTGAATTTATCACCCTGTACAGATTAATCATCCATTGTGAACCGTATTTACAATGTTACATGAATGAGGTTTTGAATTACAAAGTGGTTTTCTGTCTGGGATAGTAGGAGCGTTCTGATTTTTGTCTTTATCATCTACCAGTAAACATTAACGTGAAGTTATCGGCTCAGTGGAGTCCAGCGGTGACCAAATGATTCCCCCTCGAGAAGTAGCAGAAGATTTGCGATGTTTGCAGTCATTGTTCAGCATTTTGGCACCCTTTGATTCTTAATTCTTCATGTTCGCAAAATATTTAGGGCAGGACTGTGCTTCCAACTTTCCCCTGTGGGAACTGTTTAGGGAAATCAATTTTCACTTCAAACATGACCGCACACCAGGGCACAAAGTAAGGTGCGAAAAGGCACACAAGACATGCATGATTTCAGTGTGGCTGATCTAAACTACAATGGATATCACTGTTCCCATTTTTGAAAAGTCTATATGGAATAAACATCCCCTAAATTTGACTGAAAGAAGAGCCCAGGAGTTAAGATCAGCATTCACTTGGCACCATGTTTGGGTGAAAAGAATGACGGGAAAAGACACACGAGAGAAGAGCGGGCGGGGAAAAGCCCTCCAGCTGTGAGCGTGTTTATGACAGTGACTTCATCACCGAATGAACACACAAGAAAAAAGACACTGCAGTGCAGCGATGACAACAGTGCCTTTATAGGCCGCAACCCTCACGCAACACTTGCACTGCGTGTAATCTGATAGCTAGCTCACATGCGGCAAGCACAACTAAAATCAATATCATCAAATGATTCTTCGTTTTTTTAAGTCACCAAGGGTTACTATCAGGGCCTGGCTGGGGTGTGTGACCATTCTCTGTCCACCAATCAACCCACAGTTCTGCCTCGCTCCACCTACTTTTGGCAACCTACCATTGTGCTTGGTACTTCAACTGGATGACTTGTATGGTACAGAGGACTGATTTCGATACCCTACACAACTTTAAACAAACGGAAGAGAAAACATCAGGGACCGAATCGCAGCCGGAATATCGTGAATCATGATCCTTCACAAAACCTCACCTTTCTATTTGTAACAAAGCCACCATCCTCTTCCCTTTTGCACGCTTCGGGGGCCTTGCTTCACATACCGACAAGAGTTCATCATCACAAACAAACAAAAAAGTACGCTACCAATTTTTTACATTGCAGGCAGCTAACGGCTGATTAGAATTGATTACAGGGGGTCCTCAATTTACAACAGAGGTCAAATTGGTCGAAGTCAAAACGCACTGTAGTTTAACACTAAAATATAGCTGCTCTCCGGCGGATATCCTTATACCTCCCAAACTTTTCAGGAGACCCCAAATCATCAGCATTGCATTATAAAAGAGAGCAAGCCATTTTCAACACTGATGATTGGTCAATAATTTGTCAATGTACCAGCCACGTGTGGACTGACAAATTTGTGAAAAAAATAGATATATTACATTTACCAAATTGTGACACAGGAGGTTCCGGCCAGACACCAATAATATGCTAACGCAGGAGTAAAGTCACAATTACGCTAAATGTGTATACGATATTTTTGGCCCACCAACATAAAACAATCAAATGAGAAAAAGTTAGGTGGGTGGTGATTGAGAATATCTTCTTGTACCAAATGCATAGTGTACAATATGACTCTCAACAATAACAGTGAATGGTGTTAGAGAAAATCCAAGTATTGTATTTGTGAAACCGACATTGGATCGTGTATATTGTAAACACACTAAAATCATCACTTTAAATTTCTAAAATAATATGAAAGGTGAACAACAAAGACCGGCGAAGGTTTATGACTGAGCCTTGCAGTATACAGAAATATAAGCCATGTAACTGCAGCATCAAACGTGTACATGATGTCATCATCCCTGAACAAAAGAAAAAAAAAAAAACAAGTGTGACCTGCCTCAGGATGAGGCAGACAAGAGAGAAAGGAAATTACTGTCGAGAATAAAGTAAAACAATGGAGGAGGAAGTCTGAACTGCAACAAGTCACGCGGCGGGCCAGAACCCTCTCTCACACACACACACACACACACACACACACACACACACACACACACACACACACACACACACACACACACACACAGACAGACAGACTTTTCATCTGCTTGCCTGGATAAAAAAGGAACACTCTTGACTGTACAACTCTTTGTTAAAAACCTTCAAAGTCCCACTCTGAACAGTCTGGTCCAAACCCCCATGCCCCATGAGGGCACGCTAAGAACCACTACTGAGGGGACAATTGCTTTGCCAAACACAGCAACTGTTAAGTTGTCCTCTGAAGAATTTGGGCAACATTATAAAGGGGCGAAATGCCACAAAAGTCAGGCAAGACTTTTCGAGTTAAAATTGCGTCACGTCAGACCTAACCATCTTGCCTAAAAGTAATTATTTGTTTACTGATATGGTGAGAGAACAGGTCATTTCCATTTCTATTTCCAATGGGGAAACACTGTTTGGAACGAGGTTGCCGAGCATTCAGGACCAGATTGTGTTCCCTCTCAGTGTTACTGAACTGACTAAAGTAGAAGAAATATAACAGTGCAACAAAGGTGGTCTGCTCACAAATGCCCGATGGTTCAGAATCCCTACCGGAGGTAGATGTGGCACTCTGTTTGCCTTTTGGACGCTCAACAGAGACCAGACAAGACATCTGGCTCCAGATTAGACCGGTACTTTATGATCAACTTAAGACTCCAGTGGCCTCGAACACTGAAGGGTTCCAGACTCAAACTATTAAGACTGCTAAACTTAAACATGGTGTTGACGCTATGAACCCGTTGACTGCCTACAGTGGCAACGCGTGAAGTCAAGAGGTGGTAGGGAGCGTTGAAACATTCAGATGGCAATTGGAAAATGATCTGATCTGCCCTGTTGCACAGAAAAAAAAAGCAGATTGGATGATCAACCATTAACTCGATAACATTTTGAATTCCATTTTAAAACCGGAGAGAAAATTAAGAGGGTGGCACTCTCAGCTACCTGTCAGTATTTGAATTCAGTTAACTGACGGTATAGGCTCCTGCTCCCATGACCCACGAGGACAAGTGGTAAAGAATGGATTAATGGATGGTGTGACTAAAAGAGTGTTTTTTGAAAATACACTGCAGGTTCAAGTGCCCAATTCTGATTTTATACCTACTTGAACTGTGTATCTATACATTACTGGTATATCTATTTATTCGTAGCCTACATTTCAAGTTGCACATATCCTCAATGGCTGCATTCACACTGACAACCCATGAACCAACTCGGATGCCAAAATTGCATGCAAGCAACTCCTTAAGTGTCAACACAGAGCAGTCGGAACACGGAGGTACGCTAAACTAAGGTACAATCATACAAATATGGTAATAAAAATGATGGTACACACAGTTTATGTGGCCTGGGATGACTCTTCCTTCGCTTTTAACGACTCTTCATTAATTTAAATGAATGGGCCCTCCACATTACTTCGATGACTACAGTTGGCAGTTATTTTCCCTTTTGACTCCTCGACACACCTCTAACGTACCATAATTATCTTATCGGTCTAGGCTTTCCTTGTAGTTTCTATTTACAGAGGGTGCCTTGAAATATGTTAATTATGTTAGTATGCGTGACCAATCTGTGAATGTTGATGACGACAAGCCTGGACTGACGGGGCATGCCCGAACTGTGCATTTTCGCTGTACTTGCATCGGTAGATATCCAATATGTGACAGATTTTATTCAGATTTGGAAGAGGCCTGATTCTGATGCCTTTAATTTCCTTCTAACACTGCCATGACACATATTCCAATTGTGCCACTTGAGAGCAAAAAAAGAAAAAAAAAAAGAATTTTGTCACTTTGACCATACACTGAATGGGTTGTTTACTACTGCCACTTGCTAATAGCCTAGGTAACGACCAAGCACGGCTGACCCGTTTTCTGGGTTTGATCATGTGGTGTTCGTAAACTGAGCCTTTGGGCACTGCGATGTCATTTTCAGTGGACAGCAAGTGGCAAAATGGCCACCCCTTGAGATGGACAAAAACAGGTGGCTGTTGCTGCTTAATTCATATTCCACAAATGCAATATTATTCTGAGTACCGCGTTTAGACTAGTGGAAGTGCTTAGGGCATATTAGGAAGAACATTTTTGACTGGAATATCCCTTTAATGTTCATTCATCCATTTTGTTTGGGATTTGTTTATTCAAATTGTTTTCTCCATCTTCCAACAGTTATTCTCTATAAAATATTTTGGTTAGTCTGTTACGGAATAATTGCATTTACATGAGTTTTAATGGAACATATTCCATCAAAAAAAATGCTTTTCTGTTTTAGTATTAGTTGCTGTGGTGAAAGAATATGTTGTCATGTGGCACGCTCACTGTTTTTCCATTTCATAATTTACTTATGCTCAGTAGTTGATTTCACACATATATTTACTGTCTGCGTTATATTGACTGGTTATTTGAGTGTATGTTTATAATTATTGTTAATATTTTATGTTCTGTTTGTACGTTCTGTTATTTTGTACCTCACAGTGTACAGTTGCTGTATATTTATTTATTTGTATTTGCTTTTATTTTGCTGTGTTTGATCCTGCTGTCTGCTCTGCACCAAGGTCGGCATTTCAGAATCTATTCTCAAAAGCCTGACCTGGACAAATAAAGGATGCATATGAAAATCAGGATGTATTGTAAAATAAAACACTGTGACGAAAACGCGTTTCGCTTTACGTACAAATTCAAAACAAAAAAGGTCACTTACTGAGCCTCAACTTGAGACCGAGCCAGCTCCGCGGAGGCGACTTGTGCAGGACTGAATTCATGGTCCACTTGTTCGGAACCATGGAGGCATGCGGTCCTTCGTTTTTGGTGGTCCTGTGGTGATTTGGTGGATCCCACACTGCTTCCCAGCAGGTTCGCGTGCCGCCGGCAGTGTGCTCCGATGCTAATCGCTAATTACCCAGTGAAGTTTGCTTTGCAGTCCGGTTAAAAGCGCTCCCACATTGTCCTACACACTGTAATTTAAACTCGGCTCGATTCGGATCTCACATCACGCCAAACGCGTGGAAGGCAAACAGTGACAAAAGCTTTTTTTAGGCTACCCCAAGTCTTCACGTGAACTACAACACGCACATCCTAACCTGCTGTCGTTTAACATTTAAAAATTAAATGCTCCAACGTGAAAACGCCGTTCGTGCAAATCTGCTTACCCGCTATGAAATAGAAATAAATGTCCTCGGTGGTATTTTAAAGTAAGCGTACTGACTCCGATAACTTTTAAACAAAGTGCTGCTCCTTTTTTTTTTTAGCTTTGTGTCTCCCCCTCCAAACACATGCCGACCGCCTTCCATTCATCCACTGGAGTTCTTTGCTCTGCAGTGGAAAGTAGTTGCCTCTAGGGGCGCTAACGCGCAATTTAATATAAACTATCCTTTGCAGAAGAGGGCTAATTCAGGGTTTAGAGATACATACATACATACATACATACATACATACATACATACATACATACATACATACATACATACATAAATCACGATAAAAATATTCATGTTTGAACATTTTAAATATTTAAACATTCCGAGTGTTACACAGTATCTCAACTAAAAGTTGTTCAGATTCAGGCCTCTTGCATCACTGCAATCTTGATGCAAAACACTGAATACACTTTTATCCGGATCTTCACGAAAATATAATGTCGTCTTTTGTGGCCCATTCTGCACCACCCCCTCTGCGAAGCTTTGACATTTTTGAACTCTGGGTAACTGGTAACCTATTTCTTGCTGCTTGTCAACATCACGACTGTGAAAAGATAATTGCAAAAAAAAAAAAAAAAAACCCACACAAAAAAAGCGAGATGATAAACAGGATTACCCCCCCCCAAAAAAAACACTGTTGAGTAAGTGCTCGGGTGGCTGAAGTAATCAATCAACCAATCAATCAACCAATCAATCAAAGCAATCCTGTGTGGCAATTGGAATTCACTTTGTTATGTGCCACCTCTAGGTCTGTAGTGGAACAGTTTCAACTTTATAGTTTTTTTTATGTTGACTTTTGTCATGTTTTAACTCTGTTATGTCAGTCATTTCTCTTTTTATTATGAGCCTCATACTTATTAGTAATGCATCCTATATATCTGAAATTATTAGAGTTCTTCGTAAATTTTAAAATTTTCTCGAAACTGCTAACAATCCAAATGATGCTAGATTTCCTGATTTATAGAAGAAAAGAGAGAGAATAAATACAAATAAAATAAATAGTATAAAAAAATAGAATTAAGAGCTGAGCTTCAAACAAGTATTTATTAAACTAGTAGTTATAATATTATCACTGTCCAGTCTCAAAATGAGTATATTTAAATACATTTTTAATTTTAATTTGAAACATTTGTTGGAGGACGAAAATGAAATTCTACAAGGCGGTTGGACTTTTGTATGGTATGGCTCAGCGACATTAAAAATGTATTTGAAATGTGGTTATGGCAACCATTTACGGCATTCCTTTTCAGGAACACTTTCATGACGCTGTAAGGCACATGGGGATACATTGCCTGGCATTTAGAAATCATCCAAAGAAACATTGGTGTTGCTCCAGCGCAAATGCCAATGGGCAATAAAACTGAGAGAGGCAACTTGATGGGGATGAGTGCCAAAAGGCCAAATCTTTGCTGAAGCACATCCGAGCCCTATAGTAAATAGTGGGGGTCTCCAGTATATCAAATCAATTCATGTCCCCCCAAAAGCACCATCATTTTGTTTGTTATATATTTTTAATAAAGAAATATTTTGTAACTTTTTGTTGAAGTTGTTTGTTGTTGGATGTAATACTAACAAATTTAAAAAGATCAAATGAAAATATGTCCATAACTTGATGTGCAAGAATAAGATTCAAACAAATTGTAAACAATGTCAAAAATAATTCTAGGGACAACATCATTAAAATTTGCTGTTATTCAATTATCCTCACAACATGGTTGGTGCTGTATACTGTATATTGCATACAATTTCAGCAACTGTTCACATTGACTGTGAGTCATTCTGTGTAGCTGCTATCTTTCCTCGGTGCTGCACTTCCACTTGCTCCTTCAAACTCCTCCAGTACTCCTTTTACAGAACCCCCCCGCCACTTGAGTGGTCCTGCTCTCTTCTGCTGCCTGTGACGAAGGTGGTCATCCTCCTCCTGGTGCTTCAGCAATATGAGAGCTGTAATATCTACAATACTGGAACACACAGCTGCCTTCTTGTCTTCACTGAGCTATCTTTCAATGAGTCACCTAAGATGCAGATTGTGTTTGTGTCTTTCAGTATTGAGACTTCCTTCTTAATGCTCCGTCACCTAGCAACCTCAAGGATAATCCTCCCACTCTCTTCTTGGCCCATTCTTAAAAGCTTCCTCCTCTCGTTTTTTGTAGGATTCATGAAAACCCCTCAGTGTCTCAAGGGCACAGCACACTGTGCTCATACAATAGATAGTTAAAAGATTACATTAGATTTGCAAAGGAATGTGGGGTCTTGTTAATATGCATGCTCTTGGTTGCATCATCAAGATTTCAGATCCAAATGAGGTGCAGGTGAAGAAGAGTCTTCATAGAACACCTCGGCTCTAGCATTATGAAACAAGATTGACGTCTCCTAATTGCAAAGGTATGGAAGAGCTTCAAAGTGGACAATTGCTTGGTCCGAAATTAGTGTGTTCATATGATCAGTGGACTGCATTTAATCATCCTCAGTCTATGATCTTTATACAAAAGAATAAAATGCTGTGAGTGACAAAACTAATCCAAAGTCATGTTTTCTCCTTTTTTTTTCATTTTAATTGAAAGAACAAATGACAACTACAAACAACACGGGCTTTTAACATCTCAAACAATCCAAATACACTGTATATATGTGTATAAAGAGACAACAACAAAACAAATCACAAAAGAAAAATAAGTAAACAACACATACCAAGTGAGTTCTAATACTAAAGTAAATGAAATCTTTTCGCCAGTGAAATAAGTTTAATGTTTTTTTTAATTCTTCACATTTCATAGACCTATATCACAAAAGAAACATACTCATACAATGATTCAGAGAGGGCTTTGTCTTGAAGTAGCTACATTTTTAAATAAAACAGTTCCCTAATAACAACAAGAGGTTAATAACAAGGTTTAAATCACCCAAATAATTGAGTCTATTATCAGAGATGGGAGGTCAATCATCCTAAAAGGAACTACAGCCACTAAGTTTGTCTCGTTCGAGTATCCGTAGCAGAAAGTTGGAAGTAAAACATGGCAGTCTCCTGTAGGGCGGCGGGTCCTGTGTAATATAATTAGCGGATACATTAATTACCATTGCATTACAATTTACGTTGATGTGATGGGGTTCCTATGACTGTTATGAGAGAGCCCTCTGATCGAGATAATTACACTCTACGACTAAATTTCAATGCCACTGCATTGCCTTTGGTGGGAATATCGCCCCTTACAACATGGCCGCCACGTCGGCACGTTGGTGAACCGGGCAGCATCCGTTATGTACGTCATGTCCGCCCCAAACGCAACTGCGTACTGCAGAGCAGTACGTCCGTTGGAATCTGAAGTGACGAACGTCTTGGCGCGCACTCGAGCTGCTCCAGCATCACTTTGCGGCTCAACTTTTACGCAAGGACCACCGCTCCAACAAATAACACGGGTCGGAGCCACAGCGTGACATCAAGTATGACCTTGTACACATTAAGCGGTTTAATGGGTTGCTAAGTGGCTAACATTAGCCTTTTACGAGAACCAGCATGGGAGAAGGTGTTGCAGTTTTACCTGCTGTTTCGTGTTTACATACATTTTTTACATTGACAGAAATGCAATAGCTTAACCTTTTGAATAATAAGGGTTGCATGACTTGATTTTAAACTTCAGCTATATAAACCGACTTCGCCGTTTCTGGGTTTTAGCATCTAATTTCTGCACACTTACAGACTGATTGATGGAGCGTCTCAGACGCCCGTCCGCCAAGGAACAAGCTTCCCGGCAAGACGGCACCACGCGTCACAACAGCCGAGAACAACAGCGATGTAACGAAGGGTCCGACTTTGATTCCACGAATGGACAGGATGACAACGAAAGGGGGGTGAGGAAGGAAATAAGGAGCAAGTACAGAGACCTCATCGATTCAGTTCATCGTGAGTTAGTGACTTTAGAAGAGGCTGCTTTGTTTGTTTGTTTTTGTATTAAACGCTTGCTCCTTTTTATCGCAGGAAATAGGGAAGATTTACTGAGTCCTTCAAACAACAAACTTACAGAGGTTTTGGAAGAGGCGGACAAGCTTTTTGTGAATGGTATGTGTTATTTTTGTCTTTGCCTTTCCGATCGTCAGAAAAGAACTCTAGTAGTATTCATATTAAGTAGTAATGCATTGCATTTTTTTTTCACAATTCAAAAGTGGATGGCTTTTGTTACCATGGTGACTGGATGAAGATGCTGAATGTTTGACTCGAGGGGCTTCAACTTGAGCAGAGCACAAAGTGGAGGGAGAAAAAGTTAGCCGTAAAGACAATAAATGTATTTTCATACCAGAGGCAGCACTTCACACTCTGTGCTGTGTGTTTGTGGCGCATGAACACGTCACCACACACAAATATCTTCCTCCACTGGCACTGTGTCGCCAACTCACCGAGCAATCGAGTATGTGCTGCTTATCAGTAGGAAATGCTGGTGGCTAACACTAATATGTGCATTCAGCAAAACTCATTGCAGCTCTGCTTACCTTTCGGCTTTGACAGGATAGCGGGGTCAGTGCAGCCTTGGGGGATGTGGGTGTGGGATTATATTACGGCCTCTTGTTGGTTCATATGTGTAATGAAGTACATGTAATCAAGTATATTCCACAAAAAAGTTGCAATTGTGTGAGCGTGTGGAAAGTGTAACTTGAAATAGTGGGCAACACTGTAGCGCATTTTTTCATTAGTGTGCCATTAAGACATACATACAGTCAGTGATTCGGACAAATCTGAAAGATTTTTTTGTTATCTCAGTACCAGGAGAGAAACAAGTAAACAGAGTAGATAGGGGAAAAAAAAGGATCTTACTCTCCCTTGTCTCTTCTCCACTGAAAGTGTTGACACATATAACTTAGCAGCAGCTTGTAATTTGGGGAACTCATTTGCTGACTACTACTGGATCACAAAACATTATACTTTTAGCGATTGCAAAGCACCTGGCATAATTGCCAATTTCCTCACACTTTCTGTTTGGGAATATTTGGGGTTTAGACTAGATTCCATTTTTTTTGGGGGGGGGGGGAGTGGTGAGGACCATCAAGTACTTGTGTACTTGGGCTATTTGTGTCAATTGCAGATTTTCTCTGTTGGTGTCAGGCCTTGGTCCCTTAACTGTATTAGCCGTTAAAAAGTCTGTCCTCCCAATTTTTAATGTTTAAATGTAGTTTCCAGTCGAAATTGGTGCCGCAAAGAAACCTCTGACAGCAAAGTTGTTGTTTGACAGTGCGAGAAACGAGCGAAGCGGTGTTGGATTCCAAGTTCGTCGTCGTGGCCACAGACCTGAATGACGAGAAAGCCAGCCAGATGCGAGATGAGGACAGTGCTCTTGACTTGACGGCTTTTGCTGAGCACCTTGTAAGTAAATGCATTTTATATGCAAATTCTCCTGGCCTGGCGAGCTACTATTGTAAACTGCTGCTTTTGTTCCAGCTTGTACGACAATGACAATTTTAAACCGTTACTTAAAATATAGGATAGTCTGGACATTTACTAAAGGTTTTATGATGGGAGTCCTAGTTCCTAAGACAGTATTCGCCAGAACGTCGAATATCGTCCCACGCCTCTTCGTTGGGCGCTCTCTCACTGCCGGGGTCCACCTCTGTTCTTTGTTGTTGCTTCGTGTGTTCCTTTCACCACCTTTTGGGTGATTTTGGTTTGCAGCTTTCTAAAGACTGACTTTGCCTCTTACGTTTCCCGTCTGCTTCTAGGCCCAAATTCTGCTCCGTATGTCACAGGCAACATGATAAATCATTTCAAATATGATTGATCTCCATGGAAAAGACGACTCAACTGAAGGATGACCAGTCATGCAATGATTCGTACCGTGGAGTTCTGAAGTTGTTTTTTTTTTTTATCCCTTGGACAGCTTACCTTCATGGGTCTCAACCGGCTGGAAAGTGACGGGGAAGAGCAGAGCGGAGATCAAATCGATGGCTACTTGCCCAGCGACGCCTGGCATAGACTGGCCCGGAGAGCTGAGGACTGTTTTAGGACAGCGCCGACCTTCCGCTACATGTGCGTGTGCCGTCATTAATCAGCTCACAGGATTCATTCATGACGGTAGAGTAAACGCCCGTTTAGGATGGAAGGACTGGAAATGGAATGGAAGAATTCAATACGCTGGAGGTTAACATATGAGACACCGGGGCTGTCAATGCAAAATACACACTCTTTAAACACGTTATATTAGATTTTAATTTATAAAAATAAAACCCCCATGCATATATAAAAAAAATGCAACTACAGCATTGGAAAGTATTGTGTGAATACCTCTAGATGGCAGTCATGCCCAAGGTATGGAGTTCCATATCCAGTTCTTGTATTGAGTCGACACCAATCTTGTATGATTGTCAACTAACTTTGTGTTCCTATATTAAAGCACAGTGTTAATCTTCAAACTGCATAATGTTACAGTTGCTTACAATAAACTTAAATCTATTTTTAGGAATAAAACCTCTGCCCCAATCTTTGATAAACACATTGAATTTCGACGCCAAGGTATCTTTTTCAAGTGGTTCTTGGTCTCAAATGTTTGCAAATCACGGTTTGAATGGATCCGGTGCACTCCACATCACTGACTTCAGTCTCTCATCAGGTTGGGTTCCTTCCACGCTGAGCCACCCCCTCCAAAGCAACGGATAGAACGACAAAAGAGACCCCCCGGCAAGGAAGCAAAAAGGATCATGCCCACTCAGGTTGCTAAAACACATTCAGGCCACTATCCCCATCCACAGAGTTTTCCTAAGGCACATACTTCACATTGGAAATATTTCACCACACACCAACTATCACAAAAGCATCAAGGAATATAGTTCAAAATTAAATACGTTCTACCAGTGGACCAGCATCTAATTATTCTGTTCACATCTCGTTGTGCGTGTATCAGCTGAAAAAGATGGAAGAAGCTGAACAAGAAGCCACGGAGAAAGAGGTCGAGAGGATCCTCGCCTGCCTAAAGCGTTATCATCAAGATGACCGTGAGTTTACAGTTGACCGCCTTTACTGCTTTGCCAAAATTGCAATTTTTGCAACTCCTCTTCCATTACAGCGTCGTCGCCGATACCGTATTACGAATTTGTCATTGACCCAGACTCCTTTTCACGCACAATCGAGAATATGTTCCACACGTCGTTCCTCATCAGGGTAAGTTTTTTTTGCAGCCAAGAATCCAAATGGATGTTGATCTTGCTCTCTAGTTACTCCATGCTTCTCTTTTCAGGATGGTTTGGCACAAATATGTTTGGATCAAGACAAGTTGCCTAATATAGGTAAAGGACGTTGAACTGATTTGTCATTTACTAAAACACGAATGAGACCTTCCATTACACTACTGAGATGTTTTTTGTTGCTTCTTTCAGCTCCGGTGGAGGAGGTGGGGATGGAAATACCGGTAGATGCCGTAGGATCAGACAACCGTAATGCATCTATTGTTTCAATCAGCCCAAAGATCTGGAAGGTGAACATGTCTTTTCAGTTCAATTCCTCTTCAGATGTCTCTGGTTAAAGTGGGAAAGCATACCTTCAAATATGAAAAATATATTCACTACTTCTCAACATGAATTCAAGCCACAAATCTAAGTACCGGTAATATAAAAAATAAAACTAGTAAATAACAAACACGCTCTGAAAACTAAATTTAAAAAAACAAAACTCAAAATGAAATGAAAATGAATTATAATGAAAATTACCTAAATATTTTAACCGTTTATTTGCGTACACCAGACAGGGTGAGTCAGGTATGAACCGTAATGTTTTTTTTTTTTCCTCTCTCTCATCTCTCAAGGAGCTCATCGACACCTTTGACATCAGGGACGCCATGATTCCGCCTTTAAACAATCAGTGAAGGAACAAACGTGTCACCCGGGACTCAATGTTGCTTTTTTATGTTTCTGATTCGTTTGAATTGTACAGTTATTTGGCGATAATATTGTAAATGTTTTTATTCCAATAATAAAAGACAGAAAACTACAGTGGTCTGGTTTCATTTGTCATAAGAATGTATGCTAGACATAAACATCTAAACTTTATATGGGGCTCATCAGTGGGACTATGAGTGGCAGGTGTGCACTGACCCCCATTTTATATGCATTTTAATGTGACAGGTTACATCTTGATTTATTTTTTCATATCCACTGTTTTTCTTACCAAGGAATATTTGTGCATTTCTATTTGGTTGTTTTTTTTGCATTTTTTCCAGATGATTTTTTTATTACTGGTTATAATACGAAATACTAAAATTACATATTTGAGGGCTCTCACACAAAAATATTTATTGTTCTATTCCCCTGATTTTGGGTTTAAGTTAATGTTCTTTTTTTTTTTTTTTGCAGTGGCTCCCAATTTAAAGATGCTTAGAAATCTACGAACGAGTGAAACAAATAATGTACACACTACGATAACTACTCGCAATGACAAATACTGCCTCAGTACTTGTCGGAGTAGTACAAGTAAAAACTAGAAATCTGAACACATTTTTCCTGCTTTTAATATGACACCGGAATTCAGTTGCAGTTTCGGAATGGCAGCGGTACAAAAAAAAAATGTTCTGAGAGAATTCTCTCTTGAAGAGTCAATTTCAGAGTTGATGTTGGGGAAAAAGAAAACTCACACATACACAAACGCTGGACCATCAGCGCGTCTGACATGACCTCTGCAGGCCCTTGAAGAATCGCAGCTTTCCAGCACCGGTCAGGTCAAAGCTGTAGTCCGACGTCACGTAAGGCAGCTCTCCCTGGAAACCGTCCTGCTGCACAAAGTTGCCATTCTTAGCGAGGAGTGGTGAAGAAATGTCACCCAAATACCCAATCTTGCAAACTCTTTGTGAGTAATCCAAGTCCCACGAGCAAGCGAGTGTCTGACCTGCGCGGTCAGGATGCAGGAGGGCAGCGATGTGGCTCCGAGAAGGAGACAGTTGACCTTGCGCAGGATGGCGGGATCGACTGACGTCAGGACAAAGTAGAGGCCTCGCGTCATGTCGATCCCTCGCAGCACACCTACAAAATGCAAAGCGAATGGCTTTGAAGACAAGAACAATCGGGAGGGCACAGACCTTTGTTCTGCACACCCAAAAGGACAACAATGACAAAAAAAAGTACAACAATTATAATATTATCATGGAGTCCAGATGTAATAATTTTACATTCAACACAACAATGGTAATAATTATTTCATACCCAGGCCCACGCAAGGGCAGATGGGGGCTCGAGACAGCAGGACCGGACCTCCTTTGCTGGTCACCTTCTCCGCCAGGCAACAGAGTCCTACCAGGCCGGAGTTGACGGCATAGAACATGTCACTGGGCGCCACTTCGAAATGGAGCACACCCAAAGCCACTTCGGTGTGGGGGACCTGTGGGGGCAAAATGACACCTATTACTTTATTCTGTATTGACTGTACAGTGCTTAAGAAATGCTGTCCGGATGTTTACATATCATTGTTTCATGAAAGATGAAAAGTTGAGGTGAAGCCACAGATTTGTTTGCATTATTGTTGTGACCTGATTTATAATTTTCTGACTCATGTTTCCACCACACTTGTGTGGTAAAGTTTTGTTAAATTGCTGTAGTCAAGACTTAAAAAGCCTGCAAGTAAAAGTGTTTATTAAGGTAACAACTCTAAGCGGATCAACTTTCACACCTCATGGTTAATTTGCTTTCATTTTAGGGGAAGCCTAACCTGCAGGATCAAAACATTTATTTATAACAAATCTGATATTATTAATGCTAATACAGATTAATTTTTTTGCCTGAAAAAAAGACTCACTTATTCGCAGGGAATCACATTATGTCCCACTTTATGCTTTTACAACATATAAATTCATTGCTATCATTTCATTTAAAACAAAATGAAGAGGTTCTAATGAAGAATTTGCTGTGTTTAAAGACAAAGTGAAGTTTCAATTTAAGTTCATCAAGATGTCATTCAAAATAGAGCAGCTTGTATATTAAAAAATAAATACATAAATAGTGTACCTGGTATGGTGTGAGAGAGTGAAGAGATCGAATGGGTCCAGGATCAGCCGACTGCAGCTGACCGAGGTAGGCAAGCAGTGAAAGTTCTCGCAGCTCATTGGTGCGTTGGTGTTTCCTGTGCAACACAGCACATGCACACGTGAGCCGCCGATGTCACGCCGCAAAAACAGTGGAACATACAACGCAGAAAGAGCAACGCTTACGCCGTCCCTTGGCAGCCCACGCCTTCGAAGTCGGACTGAACGGTCATGTGAACGTAGGTGAGGGGCGGGCTTTGTGTACTCTCTGTGAACTCGTCCAGCGCCGTCTGAGCGGGCGGGTGTGTCTGGAAGCCGTGGGCCGTCCTTAGAAAGTCGGGGGTGAGGGCAGGGCATTGAGCCGTGCTGCCGCCGTGAGTCACTTGGATGACGTGAGAGACCGGGAAGAAGCGGAGCATATCCACTAGCAGCTGCAGTCCAAAACCTACACATCACCTCCGCCAAGAAAAACTATTGTTAACATTAAATCAACTACCGGTAAATAATTCTGGAAAAGTATGTAAAAATGTTTCCGCTGACCTTTAACCCAGCCCATGGTATTGATGACAATAGGCGTCTCTCTGCTTGGGGAGCGTCTGCGCCACAAGGACTTGAGGCTTTCCAGGTAGCGACTTAAGTCAGACTCGCACGACGACTCGCCGTAGTAGACCATGTGGTCGGGGTCGCGCTGATGCGTGAAAGGGGGGCCTGAGAATCCAAAGTCAAACACAATCTGTTTTGAAAACAACATTGTGATTGGTTGGTGACCACTCCAGGGTGTGGTATGCCTGTTGGCCAAAGTCACCCGAGATAGGCTCCAGCTTTTAAGAAATTGAGCTTTGTAACAGAAGGCTAACTACAGGCAAAATACTGTAAACAGTACATATGGCTAAATGGTCATGGCCGAAGTCCAAATGTTCCACGTTTTAAAGTGTTTTGAGGACAGAGGTTCCACTCTAACATGATTTGAAGGAAGAAGAGATAAAACATACCCAGCAGAGGTTCTCTGACAGTCAACAAAGACAAGCAACCAGCCGGGGTGAACTCAGTTTGACCGAGGTCTGCTTCCAAATAGTCCACACTTGTAGTGCTTCACACACACACACACACACAACACGCACGCACACACACACACACACACGCACACACACACACACACACACACGCACACACACACACACACACATATATTCAATTGAGTGTCCCATATCATTCAAGCATCACAAGAAGATGACAATACCACTTACTGATTTAGGAGAGTATTGATCACCATGCGGATGTATGTGGACTTGCCAACGTTTTTAGATCCATAAACGAGGACAACAGCACAACCGTCCATGTCCCCTGTAAGAGACAGAGACAGACAGTATTGTGTCCTTAAAAGGGAGCGTAAACCTCCGTTACAGCTAAACAATAATGCCAGTAAGTTGTAGACACGACATAATTAAATTCAAATGCTTTGTCATCAGTTATTATCAATACAATTTTTTTTTTAATCATGTTGCTTTAATTTAAGTAATTTTGATATTAGTTACTCACTATTTATTGAGTACTTACTAGTTGTTAGTATGAGTTGCGATGTAGTCATTAAAGCCGTTCAGGTCCATATTTGATCTCTAGGGGACATTGGCTGAGAAAAATTGACTCGTACTGGATATAAATAGTTGAGTCGGTTAAGTGTCTGCTTGCCCATCACTTGTGAAATTAAACAACCAAGATAATCTTTTGTAATCTGTATTTTTGAAAATGCGTCAGCGAGCCATTTTGCACTTCTAATGTCAATAATAGGTGTCCCCACACGGAGTTCCTCTGCCCCTAATAAAATGAATGAACGCTATAATGAGCGGTTTTACCTCTGCAGGCAGTGACCACTGCATTCAGGGATTCCCGGCAGGTCGGCGACACCTTCAGGCCCTCAACGCTGTCGATCAGAGGAATCATCCCTAGACCGTTCAGAGGCGTGTCCAGGACGGCAGACATGAGTTCTCCCTGTAAACACGTGTCACGGGGAAGATTACACACACGCGCGCGAGAACGCGCACACACGCACACACACACACACACACACACACACACACACACACACACACACACACACAAAACTAAATCTGATAAAACCACATTTATTTTGGTGATAGAGTGAGCTGCATTTTCGCAGTTTGCCATTTGTGAATCTGTTTATTCACTGATTTTATATTTACTCAGTGTGGTTTGTGAAATAAATCCTAAAGCAATAACAGTCTTACTTTTGTGGCTTCCTGGTGTCAAGGACAAAGGTTGAAATGGGGTCTTGATACTTAAAGTTCACACAAAACTTTTCTTCAATGACAAATGCGTTCATTTTAATGACTGAAATCCAAATGTAGATCTCTGATGGTGTGCAAGCATATCAACTTCACAAAGAATTCAGCTGTGTTCTCGAACCTGCCACAATTTGGAATTGCCTCCCAGTCTACACTCATATGCCCTTGTTTTGAGCCTGTTCTCCCTACACCCTGCTTACGACTTCAATTCCAACAGGAAATGCTGACCCAGGAAGCCATCTTACCATAGTGGGATCAAACAGGTTACTGAGATTGGCGAAGCTTGATAGGAAGTGTGTCAACGGGGTCTCCATGGGCTCCAGGAGGATGATGGAGGATTTGGAACCAACCTTTTTAAGCAGCTTCTTCTGTGACGCTGCAAAGGCAGGTGAAAGAAAAATATAATGCACAAATCCAGAGACACTCAGTTGAACCCAACAAGAGTGTTTAACTTATTTTTAAACATCAACAGCTAGGATAGTTCATACGAATATATAGCTACTTCAGAAAATGCCTGCATGATGGCATTGGTTTGACACTGGAACAGATTGTTTCTTTTTCCAAATATTTCCTATGGGCGTGACTATTCAATGGATTATTGCCATAACTGCTAAATAATAATGCGATAAGACGATAAAACATTTATTTGGGTTCACTGTCAAAACGGCCCTCCGAGGGAAGACGTAACTCCAAAGTGGCCTACAACAAAAATGAGTTTGACACTCCTGCCATATGGTCTCCCTCATTTCGTTCGAGCACTGTATATGTGACTCTGAATATGTGTGGCTTAAAAGACGCAAATGTGGAAGTCAGTGAATGAGAGTGCAGTTTGCTGCTGTGAGCTTTTTACTCACTCTAGTGACTGAAAAATAACTGACGGTTGTGCCTTTCGCCACCTGTGGGGAGTTACAACACATTATAACTTGCACTGGTAGGCTACATTAAATTAGCTAGTGATGTTTATGTTACCCTGTGGAATCCAGATCTGCCTTGCAGTAGACAACTTGCACTGTTTTTATTAAGTGTGAAATCATAAAAAAAATATTGGACATTTGCTATTCTCTTTCCTCCTGGCCTGGCTCTATCACGCCAACTTATTTCTAAGTGAGACTGCTGCAACATTAGGAACAGTCACCCATTGAGTTTACCTGTGACAAGTTTAACAACACAATGGTGCCAATTGTTCAGCGAATTTACCGGATGGAAGGTAATTGCACAGGACGTCTGTAGCCACACTTCCGCGGTCTCGGCTGTCATCGCAGCCCTGCGTGGCTCTGATAGTCAGAGGACAATGTGAGGCGGGAGAGAAGAGCGGATATGACTGCTGTCCCTCTTCCATGGTGAAGCCCATCACTTCCACGCGCCCAAACAAGCAGGTCAAAAAACATTTCCCACGGAAACACAGAGTCTGGAAAAAAAGCAGAAAGACAAGGTTTGAAATGGACTTGATGTTCAAATTTCTAAAGCATACCTGTCCTTTCTGCATGACAAGTACGGCGTGGTTCCTCTGATCATCCCTCTCTGCACACTGATGGAGAGAATTCCCATCCAGTCGACATGCACTCTTGTCCTCTGTGGCACCTTTTGTCTTTAGCCCATTCACTCGGACCAATTGGGGGTATTCCTTCCAGTCCTGAAACTCATCGGAACTGAGGCCCATGTCGCCATTGGTGAAGGACTTGGTCTGAGAAACACTTTTCCCGGATACAGTCTTTGCCTTGTTCTTCAGTCTCTTGACAACCGGCTTCTTCTTCATGGAATCGTGATGCTCCTTGATCATCCCAACCACGACAGGACTGGAGTTTAGGTCAGAGGAGCCGATGGGAGGCCTGCATCTTTTACCCCTCACGTCCTTCCACTTTTGAGATGTGGCGCTGACCTTTGAATGACTGACTCTCTTCGCCTTCATTATGCCAATGTTATGTGGACGAGTGGCTGGTGGATAAGCACTAACAAATGCAATAATAAAGCATATTATTGTTTCTTAACAGAATGAAACTGAGAAAAGAATCGCGGTTTACCGTTTTCATAAGAAAGACGAGCTCAATTTACCTTCAAACATGAACCATCGGCGAATTGAAATTAGCTAGCGGGGCTGGGTACCTCACTAACTTTTCATCACCGGCCAATGTTCTTCGCCTGACACAAAGGCAAACTGCAACGACGTCAAAAAGAAAACACACGAATTCCGAGGTTGCTCAGAGCTCCCCGATGACCACTAAACCACTCCAAATGTTTAATTACGAGTCGCCAGTTACCAAAGTTGCAGTTAGCCAGCCAGCTAACATGTGTACCAGGGAGCCACGAACAGTCGATTGAATGTAACTGGTTAACAATGATGTTCCCGTGATATTTGCCTTGTTCGTATCGTGGTAGGAATATGCCGAAACGCAATTAAGATACAAGCGCTCACTTTGTTGAAAAGTGATTTTTGTTTTGCTTTGTTTTGTTACAATCTGGCGTGCAACATTAACCCTGCCGACCATTCTATTCCGGAGTGCTGAAAAATACGTCACATCCGCTTTGTTTTAGTGTCCTACAAGAAGAAAAAACAAGGTGTATTGAAGCTAGTTTTGCGCTTTTACTCGAAAAACACGATACGCTGTGTACGCAACATCAGCTGAAAAGCATTTCTGGTGAAAATTTTACAGGTCGACGTTGAAGTTTCATCATTCTTGTGGTAAGTCTGCCGCGTACCAGCCGAGCTAAGGTAAGGGAGCGTCTGGAAAAATATGCTAGGACGTAAACGTCGACGTGCTAAGGATTTGCACTGTACTGTCTCTCAATTTAAAGTTTATGTGCAGCTAATTAATTTGTCACAATCAGTATCGTAATTTACTGGGTTCGTTTTAGATGTTTATCTTTTTTTTTTTTTTTGCCTGTAAGTAGACACAACCGTAGCGTACCGCACTCGGCATCCATAAGTCAATTCACTGTCAGGCAGGGTCAATCAAAGTATGGCCAGCTCCGTTCTTCACAGAGCATTTACTTTGACATTATCAAGAGTCCTGCAATATTTGTTTCATTCATTTGGACTTTCCCCCTCTAATATCGATTTATTTTGATTAACGTTTCTATTCTTTTGCCTGGTAGAAAAAAATATATAATTATTTTATTGATTTTTTTCAACGTCCAACAAAATACTAATGTGTGGAATCGTTTTGTTTTATTTATCAACGTAGCGTTCAATTAATTGCAATTATTTACAAATCATACAATTACATTTAGCATGTATTATCATGTTGCATTTTGCATATTTTACATACACACATGAACTTTTATTGAAATGCCATCTATGAAAAACGTGGCCCATTTTTCCATTTTAAAACGTGAAATTGGTCCTTATGCACAACAGTTGGCCCATTCCCGGTGCATTAGCTCTTCACTTTGTGCCAAAACAGGTCATCTCAAATGAAATTGTGAACCTGTGGTAAATCTTGAATGGCATTGACACAAAAGGTTGTTGTAAGAAAATTGAACAGAGATGTTATGTTGATATATCAAGCCTCATTTTCGCCACAACCTTTGTACGTGACCCAAACAAAATAGTTTCTGCAACAACATAAAAAATAAATAAATATAATAAAGGCATAAAATGCATCTATTGAATAAGCAAAAAGACTTTCTGATACATTCCAAATGAATTAATACATTAATATACAGTTCAATCCTATGCAATTAACATGTCAAATTTGGGCATACATTGTATTTTTGAAAATTGTCTTTGCTGCATACAGCAGCACTATCTTAAACAGTTTGAATAACAGCACTGGCCTTCCTCTATGGAGTTTGCAGGTTCTCCCTGAGATCATGCAAATTGATGGATGGATAGCCTGTAAGAGTGGCTCCTGTCATGTAAAACACATCTCTCGCTGTATTTTTGTTCCAGTGGAGATGCATGCCACCGACCATGCACGGCGTGTCCTGTCCACCTTAAACCAGCAGAGAGCAGCAGGGAGCTTCTGTGACGCCTTGCTGAAAGTGACTGACGGGGTGGTCTACACTGCCCATCGTAGTGTCCTGGCCTGCTTCAGTCAAGTCTTTCAGGGGAGCAACATGGCTGCCGCCTCACCCAGTATGGAGTTCTACCTCCAAGAGTGCTCCAGCGAGGGCCTTGAGCTGCTGCTGGACTTTGTCTACACCGGAGAACTCAAGCTGGATCTGGGCGTCCTGGACAAGGTGCAGAGTGCAGCATCCAGTTTGTGCATCCCTGAAGCGCTCGCAATCTGTCAGCGGTTCAGGGACAAACCAGTGGACGCTGTCCCTCTTGTCAAGCGAGGGCGAGGCAGACCGAGAAAGACAAAGGCTGAGGTCTTCGCCACCTCAGGTGAAGACACTAACAAACTGACAATGACTAAAGAGCAGTCTGTCTTGGACGGGGTCCGAGACAATATGAAGGGCATCGTCACCACCACCACCCGCTCGGGCCGTGTGGTCAAAGGGCCCAGACGAATGATCTTTGAAGAAGATGCCACCTGTGATGTCCCGGCCATTGAGGAATCTCCGCCTCCTTTTTCAAAGCGAGAATGTGCTGATGACAAGGATCAGAAGACTGAGGAGCAAATGCAGGTAAAAAAAAAAAACAAACTAAAGATGATTGATGAATGATTTCAAGTCTTTCACATGACAGCGCAGACTCCCTATCAGGCCTATCTGGGGTCATTTCTGTTTTTATAGTCTGTAGTCATGTGCCATATTAAATCCCTGAAAGATTTGACACAAACAAACGTTTATCATGAAATATTATCTGAGTACATAGGTTAAATGTTTTGGATCATTTTATATTCTGAGTTATAATTGTTTTTAGAATTGCAAAAAAAAACATTTTTTTTTTTAAATCAAGAACTATTTCACTGGGTGTAATGATTCAGTGTTCAGACTATAATCAGACTCACCAATATCCTGACAACTACCGCATGCTGCAAAAAAAATAAAAAATAAAATAACATTTGTAACTAAACAAAAACTGAGCATTTTCAAAAAAATACCAACTCCCAAAACTGTTTCCAAAACTTAACTAAAAATAAAAAAACACAACTGAAAAATCCCAAACTGTCATAACCTCAGAATCAAAGCCTTTTTTTTGTCCACTTGCAGAGGAGCGCACTGCTGAGCCACATGAAAGATGAAGTGCCGGTTGAGGATGAAAGCAATCATTTTGAAATGACCGTCCAGGATTCTGACGAAGAGTATGTCCCTACCCACAAGTCCAGTTCCGCTGTGGCGTCTGCCCCTAGAGCTCGACAACACCGCGCTAGTTTGCGTGAGAGCGGTGATGGCAAAACGGCAGAGGGAGAACCCGAGAACTCTGTATGCTGTCCTGTCTGTCACAAAGTCTTCAAGAGCAAATATTATCTCAAAGTGCACAACAGGTAGGCGCTGGTCCCCAAATCCTCTCATTCAAGTATTGAAAGCAATTGTTTAAGTGTTTGATGCATATTTTTTTTGTGCTTGAAAGACGTCATACAGGCGAGAAACCGTTTGGTTGCCACAAATGTGGGAAGCACTACTTCAGAAAAGAAAATCTTTTAATCCATGAGCTCAGGCACTGTGCTGCAACACAGGTAAGGACAACATCTCTTCTAATTGTTTTATCACCAACACATTCACCATCCTGTAAACAGAGTCAGCCACAATGAAACATTCAACAGTCAGACATTTGCATTCAAAAGTGTGCAATGTATTTTTGTGTTGAATTGTATGACCTTTATGATACTCGTTCCAGACATTCACGTGTCAGACGTGTTCATCGTCATTCAAAGGGAAAGAGGAGCTGCGTGCGCACGTCGTCTCCCATGTGGAGCGGATGCCCTACAAGGTAGCGCCAACGTCTGCGTGACATCGAATGGTGAAGCGAAAGCTCATCCTTGACACGTCATTTTTATTCCCCAGTGTTCACCGTGTGCTGAACAATTTATGTTCAAGAAACACCTGATGTGCCACATGATGAAGGTCCATGGCTATCCCAAACCACACGCTGTGAGTTGGTCCATAATGGGTTGGTTCATAAAAAAAATAAATAAATAAAAAAATAAAAAATAAAAATTGCATTCAAATGAAAGACCTCGGAATACAACTATTTGCAGGAGATAGGGACCGAGCCCCATATGGTAAAAATCTGCAAGGAATGTGGAACAAGCAATATTAGTAATAAGTTTACGGAAGAAAATATGGCCGTGCATGTAGAGGCTCATATTTTTTACCATCTCATGTCTACAGAGGAAGCAATGTAGGAGGATGTAGAAATATTTTGCAGAAATGAGACGACACGTTTCAATCAAGCATTTCATCACCGCCCGCGCAGAACGCATAAATATCCGATTTTTATTCACATGTGAAAGAGGCCCAGGTCGGATTGGAAAAAATCGGAATTTTACTCTTCACACTGCATGAAAAACCTGCAGTGTGGATACAGCATGTATTGATATGTCGAAACAGCAAAAACCTTAAAAAAATAACCAACATAACAACTAAACTACAGAGAAAGCACAGACAATGAAATACGGCCTAAATATGGTACACTGTTAGCTGTGTCCAATAACTGAGATTTCTCTATCAGTGTCCACAGTGCCCCAAAACCTTCTGGACTCGCTACGAGCTGCGAGTGCACGAAGCCGCAAAACACCGCGGGGAAAAGCCGTTTGTGTGCGAGGAGTGTGGCCATCGAGCGTCCAGTCGCAACGGCCTGCAGATGCACATCAAAGCTATCCACAGGTAAGGAATCGCGTTTTTCAAATTATTCGGTGGATTGGACATGCGCAGTATTAGCTGGTGGTTCACCCTCCAAAAAAAACCCAGCATAGACGAGTATGGTTCTGTTGTGTTTTTGTGCACTCTAGCACCTCACTCAGTTATATTGCATTTGATTGCACTTGCATGAGATCTAGTTTTATGATTGTGCAAATATATTTTCCCCAATTAGAAATCACAGTTCCACTGAAGTTGGAACATTAGGTAAAAATAAATGAATAAAAACCAGAGTACAACAATTTGCAAACTCATTTCAGACTATATTTGGTTGAATACACTACAAAGACCTGTTATGCAAAGTTCAGGATTGTATTCTGTATTTATTTACGTTTTACTCAGTTTCCCAACTTCATTGGAATTGGAGGTGTATATTTACATTCTAGAATAAGAGCCAATTCCTGCTATGTTCTCATCAATTCCCATAATTTCTCATTGAAAATTTCGAAATGAGAAAATTCCTATAATTTAGCAAACGTAGTGACAAATAAACCTTAGATTATGAAAAAAGACGAGTAACCTTATCAATAAAGTGATCTTTCAACTCTCCTCGTGTCTTTCTCACAGAAATGAGCGGCCCTTCCTCTGTAGCATCTGCGGCCACGCCTTCTCCCAGAAAAACAACCTCAACATGCACCTTCGCGTGCATAGCGGCGAAAGACCCTACCAGTGTCACCTGTGCGGCAAAACCTTCCGCACGCAAGGTAACAGCCGTCCGACCGACGCCACGCCGGCTGCGATCGTTGGTTTTGCGGCAACAACACCTGTTCTACTTTGATGGCAGCTAGCCTCGAAAAACATCACCGGACGCACACGGGCGAGCGGCCCTTCCCCTGCGACGTGTGTGAGCAGCGTTTCACCGAGAAGGGCGCCCTTCTTCGCCACAAGGCCAGCAAGCACGAGGAGGGACGCCCTCACTGCTGCCACATATGTAACAAGACCTTTAAAGGTAAGAACGCCCGCCGCCTGCGTGCGATTGCCCTAGAAGATGAACAAATGAAATCCGTTGGTATTCTTCGCCAGCCAAAGAACAACTGCGGGTCCACCTGTGTCGCCATAAGGGTATGAGGAAGTTTGAGTGTGCCGACTGTGGCTACAAGTTCACCCGACAGGTATGCTACAGCACCAGAGTATTGCTTTTCATTAGCAAAGCCACTTTCCTGATCAAACCTTAGATGCATCGCTTGTATTTGACATCACGTACCAATCTGACCAAGACGTGTAGAAAAAAAAGAGATGCCGACATATTCTGAATCCCCGCGGTCAGGACCATAAGTATTTGGAGTTGGGCATGGACACAATTCTCCTCTGTATGGCAGTAATAAATAATAAACTCCACCACAGTCGATTGAAAATTAAACAAACAAAATGTGCTTTGACTGCGGATTTTGAGCTTTGAGGGTATTCAGTCAACGGTGGTATGAATTACAACAGTTTTATATGTGACTTCCACCATTTAGGGAACCAAAAGTAATGAGACTTGGCTCTGCTGTTGCATGGTCAGGCGGGCATCTATGGCTGCCAGTGAAGTGGTTCCCTTGTATTTATTGATCATGTCACTGCTGACCAAAGCAGCTGGATGACCGCTGAAGTGTTTCAGGCAATATTTATCTGCTCATATTCAGATAATGCTTCAGAACTCATTGGATGGCGCCTCACAGTGTAGATGGACAACGACCCGAAGCATACTGTAAAAGCAACCTAAGAGTTTTAGAAGGCAAAGTGGAATGTTGTGCAGTGGTCAAGTCAAGCAGCTGACTTGAATCCGATTGAGCATGCATTTCACTTGCTGAGAACAAAACTGAAGGAAAAATGGCCCAACAATCAGAAACTCAAGACGTTTGGTGTTGAGGCCTGGTAGAGCATCACCAGCGATCGAGCATCTGGTGACGTTTATGCATTCCAGGCTTCAGGCTGTATTGGAATGCAGAGGATTGGCAATTAAGCATGAAGAAGTGAAAGTTTGATTCACGATTGCTAATTTGTCCCATTACTTTTAGTTCCTTTGGATGCGAATACCCTCAGATTAGCTGAAAGTGTGCAGTGGAAGCGCATCTTGCTTGATTTCAGTCGATTGTGGTGGTGTTTAAAAAGATGAGAATTGTCTCCCAATTTTTGTGAACATAACTGTACCAGTTTCAGTTAAAAACGAAGTTTTTTTTGAAACTCACACGTATGTTTTCGGTCCCAGGCACACCTGCGTCGACACGTTCAGATCCACAAGAGGACTGAGAATTACAACCCGCGACAGAGGAAACTGAGGAACGTGGTCGTGGATGAGTATGATGGTGGTCCGGGTGATTTTGATACCACCAAACCAGCAGAGGCCTCGCCAGTTGTTATGCAGGCGATTGACTCCGCGCCCGCTGGCACGGAGTCCACTTCTGAAGTCACAGTGGCGCTCAAATAGAGCGCTTTTTTTTTGTGCTGCAAACACAATTTTGGACATGAGATGCTTGAATATGTGCCACTGACATCTTGGAGGTGCCTCCTCATCAAAGTGCGGACTACAGCTGCATCATGATCAACGTTATTATAAATACTGGATGTCTAACAGCTTTTATGGTCACATTGGTAGGATGAGTAGAAACCTGCTACGGTAGAAATTGCACATGCCAATACATTTTTGCTGGCCCAACCGTCCGTCATGATTTCAAGCTAAACCAAAACCGTAATTGTCAGTTGTCACTCCGTCAGTTATTTTAACTATGCTTCAGTCATGGCTAAATTATACTCTGTTACCGCTATTTAGTCCACCGGTTTTAGATTTCCCTCATCGTTATTTTGACCATGCTTGTCTCTCCTACTCATATGTCTGCTAAATCTCTCTCTAATGGCGCGGTCAGACTGAACGAGAGCTTTCTCTTCAATGGTAGACAGCTACTGTCCACCAGGGTGCCACAGCAAGAGAGAAAAGGGGCGTGTATTCTACAGGCTACCAAAATAAGAATTAAGGCGTAGAGTTACGGTTCAATTGCCTTCCAGGTTAACCAGCTCCGGATTCCAGATGTGTCCGTTGGGACAATGTCAGTTCAGTAATTTTGTTTCCTGTCTGCAAATTCATCACAGGCTACTTTCATAAACATCGTTTGATTTGTAAATCACTGGTCTGTTTTTTTTTGTTTAACACAACGTTCCAACTTCTTTGGACTTGGGTTTGTATGATCACACGGACTCACGATTGTAGTTCTCCCCATCTGCCATCACAATAGTTGTAAAAGCCACTCTTGTCGCAAGTTCCTGAAAACATAAATCAATGGTCACTTGGATGTCGGTTTTGAAGACATTGATCTGAAAACATCTTTACCCAGGGGAAAGAAAAAAAAAACTATAGACACACGATTGGTTGAAACATTCAAGGTGAATGCATCACACTGCACTTAAATATATTTAAATATAAAACTTCATGCATTTGTTTTCTATGTTAAAAAAAGGGTTGAACACAAATGATGAGCAAAAGGCTAACCAACATGAGAGTCTTAAATCTGCTTTCACTTCCAGCTAAGCACACCGTAAACATCATAAGGAGTGATACATTTACAATAAAGTCAACTCAGGCAAATGGGCAGGGAAATGTCAGGAAAAGTTCCATGTTAGGGCTAGTTGAGATCCTGTTGCACTTCCAGTTGAGACCGCCAACAAAGGTGCAGCTAGAGTCCAATCGCTGACATGAGGTTAACTCATGGAGACCGAATCAACAGCTCCTCTGCTGGTTGTGACCAAGTACTGCACTCAATTTTGCCTCATTTGCTTCGACGCAATCAATCAATACCACACAGTGAGAATGTGATTGTCATGCCCATCTCCAATGCATACATTAACAGAGTACATTTTCCATGGATACATTTTGAAAGGCCCCCCACATTGTTCTATGCACATTATATGTTGTGAATCACTTGCAACGGTTCCAGCCACATTCAACCACTGTGCTGACCGTAACATGTATGGTTCATATCAACCGATTATCAGTTTGGGAACGTAAACCTTGTAGCACACCTTAAAAATATACTATAGCTGACAAGCACATAATTTACCTCCAATTAAATATGATGTAATTTTGATGACCATCTTGCATACTGTGCAAAATCCCGTTATTGTTACATGGCCCTGAACTCGAGGACTAAATGTGCATAATTAATAATGGCATAACAAATGTGTTTACATAGATTTGAGTGACGCACAATTACAACGTCAGCCTTTTTCAAAACAGTAGATTGGCAGGTTCATCCATGGACAGCAGCAGGTCAAACCCCCCCAAAATGAAAATCTTAAAAACCTGATGAGCTAGAAATCAGCACCAAAAATGTAGAGGGACAAAAAGCAATACACTTAAAATTGTATCTTGCCCAGTGTAATTCATTAAAAAAAAAAACTATTCTTTGGGTGCCGCTGCTCCATGAAGATTTAAATGCCAAGGATAAATTTCATGTACATGCATGTAAAACAAAAAGGTGATGTGACCAAAAGTATTTTTTTTTTGTTACACCAATAGGCTACTTAAGAGTCTTTTGGCAACCTAACATGTTTTGGAATGTGTCGGGGGAGAAAGCAGAGCTCACAGACTAAACCCAGTGAGCAGCTGAGATTTGAACCCAGAACGTGAGGCAAAGTTTTTTTGCGTGTTGTGTGTTCTGTTTTAAATGCGATGTGCAGTCACATCCCCCACATTTGATACAACAAAAATCAAACAAACCTGGTTTTAATGTGCTTGTTGGCTTCCCCAGAATTATACGAGTGATAGATAAAGTTACTTTTCTGTAATTCGGTAATGTTTGTTTTACCTCTTCCAGAAACACTTCCAATTACATCACTTCAAACTTCAATTTGTGTTGCAGTGCTCTCGAACTACCAAAAGCGTAAAACCCTCATTTAGTCGGCCAATCGTCACCACTTTTGCACCAATTGCACCGCAATCTTAGTGAGAACACCAACCAACAGCGTTCACAATCTGTTCGAGTGACCATGCAATTTAGATTTCTTGAATCATTTCATGACATAATCACATGAATTGTTTAGCCCTAGCTCTAGGCGGTCTCTTCACAAATAACTAGAACAGCATGCAGGTGATGTTTTTCTCATGCTTGTACATAGATGGTAACAATTTCAGGCCTGAGGCTCAGATCCCCTTTCAAATCCTTCAGTCACCAAACATCAGTTGACGTTCATGTTTCAGCATTGTGATGAGGTAAAGTCAAAGGTAAGCGGACAGCGTGGGGATGGGTCATTGGAAAGTCAGTGGGCCGCATTCACGTCCTGGTTGACATTGTTATTCAGGTTGTGTATGGCTTGGTGACGCTGATGCCGGTGCAGTTGGATGGCGTTGGCGTCCGGCGCGCTGGCCGGCTCAAAGGCGTTCGACACCAGAGGCATGAACTGTCGGAATATGCTGACGCTGCCGTGCCAGAAGGTGGGTTGGGGCAGCCGGCCCGCGACACTCCAGGTGCGAGTGGCCGGGTCGTACGCTTCCACTACGTCCGACAGCTCAAACGTGTTGTCGTAACCGCCCGATACAAAAAGCCTGCCGCCCAGTGCCGCCACGCTGCCTCCGACATGGACCTGAGCAGAGAAAAATGAACAGCCACTGTTAAGTGAAAAGTTGCCAAAGTACATTTATCAGTTGGTGTGCGGATCCTAACGTGGTGGATGCAGTGGACAAACGACCAAAGAGAAACACCAACAACCTATTAAGAATTATACAAACCTGGTTCATCGGACAAATCTTATCCCACTCGTTCTTCGGAGGGTTGTAAACGTCGACCTCTGCCGAGTCATCCCTACAAGAAACGAACATACGTTTTTGTTACTCTTGTCAATTAACATAAAGATGCACAAGTATGTTTGCCTCATACAAATATTGCGATATCTTTTTGTTCATTTATATCGTAATTCTTTAAGAATTCATACTTATTTGAAGTTGAAAAGATAGAGACATTACAACTATTATTACTACATAGATTCAGATTTGTGTTGAGGTATCTGTTTGCCATTAGCGTTGAACACTTGACATTGGTCTTGCACACAGTGTGAATGGCTGTGGGGTGTGATATGGCTATCCTACTTCACAAGGTGATATGTGAAAGCAGTGTGGTGTTGAAAACATGGATAAATACGGCAGCTAATTCTACAACAGAAAAAAAAAAAGAACGAAATCCCATCGTGATCCTTGATGAACACTGTTACAGTTCAACGTTCATGGAAACTTAATGAGTAGGTAACGCATCAGTGCAGTGTTTATCTTGCAATAAACTGTTATTTTGCAATCAAAGTGACCTTTTTGTGTTGTTTATGTTGTTTAGTAGGAAAGCATTGTTTAGATATTTGAGGTATCACAAATGCAAAGAAAAAAAATTGCATCAAAGTGAACGTTCTTCTTGAAATGCATCCTTTTCTTGGAAATGAGTATTTTCAAGAAACTTACCAATGTTCAATTGCTGTTTAGAATGGTAAAAGTTAGTAGTTTTTTTTCCTGATGAAAGAAGAGGCATAAAGCTTTCTTTTGATAACTTTCATGCTTATAAAGCTAGAAAACAAAATTTTCTGTAGGCCTTCAAAAATTTGTCCAAATGTTAAAAAATGGCTGGCACCGGCTCTACCAATTTGAGGAAAAACAGCTGGCACGGTGCTAACCGTTAACCAGCAGCCTACCAAATGCGTACCCCACTCAAAGTCCAAATAGCTCCTCCATTGTTGCTTTCTCCTTTCAATATTGTATATATTGGCTGCAGTGCAGTGCCGTTCATTTCTAGAGGGTGACGTGGACGCTTCTGCTGCATAGTGATTACAATTTTCCCCAGTGGAGTCTTCCAAATAAGGGATGTGTGAAACGCCGTTTAAAAAAAAATTGGGTAAAAATATCTTTGCAGTAACTCGTTAATGCGCTAACTTTGACACCAGTAGTCTAAAGAGTTTTTTTCCGCACCTCACAAAGAAGATGAGGCCGTTGAGGGTCACCGTTTTAGGGGTGAAAGACCACGGCGGCAGCTGTCCACAGTTGACCATGGACCACCGTTTGCTGTCTGGCTCGTAGCTCTGGACGGCCATGGTGTCTTCCCCGGCGAGACAGCCGATAGCGTACAGGCGTCCGTTGCATGTGGTGGTGGAGCAGTTGTCCATAGAGTGCAGCATGGGTGGCAAGGCCTCCCAGCAGTCCAGCGTGTGGTCGTAGCGCTCGGTGCTGTCTGACGCCACCACGTACAGCTGACCTTTAAGCACGCACGAGCTGTGATACTCGCGCGCTTTCAGCATGGGCGACACCTCCGTCCATTCGTTGACGCTGGACTTATAGCGCCACACGCCGTCATAGAGGCGGGAGCCGTCAGAGCCACCTGCCGGAGGACAAAAGAGTGGATGACGCGTGATTCTGAAGCTCCACGTCCATCTCTTTTTTCTATCTTCCGAACGGATCGCCAATCACTGGGGACATCCTGCATAACTGAATTCAATGGGAAATCTTGCTTTCAACGTTGGCCAAATCAAGCCTTATACTATGTGGGCATTCAAAAAAGATCCTTTATTAATGATTGGAGGGTTGCAATAAATTTACAAATAATTTCTAGTTACGTATGTTAATTAATAGACAATACAAGAAGCATTCTTATTAATGTTATTGCTAGAGCCGGACTAATATTTGATTTTTTGAGGCAGATGTCGATGTGATAGTTGGCAGAATAAGACTCAGATGATGGATGACCGATGGATTACCGATAATTGCCTGATTCATTTTTTTTTTAAAAGTATGTGTGCGTGTGTGTGTGTGTGTGTGTGTGTGTGTATTATTTTCCCGCTCAAATACGTTGTTGTTTCCTTTGAAGACTAGAGCAATAACGATCTGAATGTGGTAACAATGTTCAATGTTTTTCCCTTTGGTAGTTGTTTAACTATCCCAAAAAAAAAATTGCCAACATAAAGCTGACTGTTTTACGACGTATTGGTTTGACCCTGGTTACTGCAAAATACATTCAAGAATAACATTGACCTAAACATTTAGTAACCTAAAACATTATAAGCAATAAGCAAAAAAAATGATGAAAGACAAGAGAAAAAAGGCCTGAGGTGTCCTCACATTCAACTCAAACTGTGTAACATTGATTTGAGTACGTCAAAAAGTGACGGCACTTGAGTCAAGGTGAATGCAGCAGATGAAATTCGCTAGGTCGAAAAGTTATGGACGTTGCAACTTCACCAGCCTGTGGAACCACATTGTTTTCCAGATTTATACAATGCTGGTGTTCTCTTTCCATTCACTTTGTCCTGCTTTTTATGATATCCTGTTTCAAAAGCGGCCTCTGCTCGTTGCTATGTTGGTTTCAAGTTCCTCAAGATGCACAACTGTCAAAAATCAATTTCTCATCTGTTTCTAATTTGCCATGAACGTGCCATGAAATGACTTGTACACTCCTATCGTGTTGCCGTTATTTTGAGTGCTGGAGAAAGCTGATGCTGCTGACTGTCTTGCATCAGCATTGCGCAAGATGTTTTCTCAGAGGGGAACGCAGTGACTGGTACTACATGTTCTGCTTCACTCTGACGTAATCATTTTGCAGCTTAGTCAATGGAATTTTACGTGAACATCGCTGGACTTTTGTCTTATGTGCCTTCTGAACCTCACGCTTGTAACTTTTGGTTCATTTTCCATTCCAATGACAAACGAGTGCTCAAAAGACCAATGAGATCAAAGACCTCACATTTACGGATTCTGTACAATTTGGAAAACGACCACAATTTGCAAGTATAACATGCTTCTGAAGTGTACCTTCAGCTCAGTCTACTTTTTTTTTTTTTTGTATTTACTGATATGTACCAAACTCGTGTCAGTTCGGTACAATATGGTTCGAGCAATGAGAAGTCAAGAATGAGTTAAAAAGTTAGTTTTGTCTAGTCTTAGTGTGAATTGACATCTCTATGCCATACACAATCAGACTCAATGCATTCGTCATTCTGTTATGATGTATTAGGCGCAGTGCGCTTGTTCTTAAAAAGGTTTCATGATGGAAAGCGATTGCCTATTGGAATAGTTGTTAAAAATTGGAACAAATCAGAGGTTGACCAGCATTCCAGATCCCAATGTGTTTGATTTTAGAGTCTCTACTATGCTCAGTGTACATAACTGTCTTTTGTTTAAACTGTAACATCTAGCTTCATTTACCTTTCACCGAAAGCTATTTTGGACTCCTCTAGATGGCACTCTTTGTTCAACATTTGGTTCAAAGTACACTGCTGTGCCATTTTGTAAACTCCTTCATTTAAACAGTGCCATCTATAGGAGAGAAAAAAAAAACAAAAAAAAAAAAACTGGTTCATGAAGCAAATTTGAAGCTTCATTTCCCAGCACTACCTTTTGTTTTCTGTCAAACAAATCACATATAGGCCAAAAATGTTTCAAATACTTTGTCACCACAAACACGGTGAACCAACACTTACCTGTGACATACATATCATTCCCGAGGGCAGCTATGCTGTAGCCCCCACCGAGGTGGTCTGGGAACTCCGCCAGGTATCGCCATTGGCCCGTCTGAGGGTTGAAGCAGTCCACTGTGACTAGCTCATCACAGTCCTGGTCGCAACCTCCCACAACCACCAGGATCTCAGCCAGTCCGGTGGACGGTCGTGGACGCATGCGGCGGCAAGGTCTGTCGTGGCGGTCATACTCGCTGGACTGGAAGCTACGGGCCTCGTTCACCATACGGAGGCAGGTGGGCGAAAGGTATACCAGGGGGTCGCTCTCGACATGGGCCAAAAGGAAGAATCTCCTGACAAAAGGGAGTCGTACCTGCTGGAGGAGCTCGGGCCAATAGTGAAGTCTCCGCTGAAGGTCGGCCTTTACCCAGCGCACTGCGATCTGATACACAGTCTCCTCTTTGTCTACGCACAGCTCATCATCAGACACAAACTCAAGGAGACGCTTCCAAGGTAAGCGTTCAAAGTCTGTCCCTTTCGCAAGATCCATTAAGTTTTTGAGGACAAAGCGGCGTGCGCTGGCCGCCAGCTCTCGGCAAGCATAGGCCTCTGCAAAGTCCTGGATTTCCAAGCAGTTGGAAACATCCAGACGCTGTTCCAGGAAAGCGCAGCAGGCCTCTTTGACAGACGGGAACTGAAACAGATCTGCTGTTTTCAGCAGAAGATCCACATTGTCCTGCGTGACAGTGACCCGTCCTGTGTAGCAAAAGTCCACCAGCAGTCCCAGAAGCTCGGCCGAAACCTCATGTAGAACCACCCGGTCCATGATGCTCTCCCGTAGCGTACCGGCGAACATAGCCCGGAAGTAAGTGCTGGCGGCGGCCAACACTGTGCGGTGGCAGTGGAACTCGCGGCCCTCTGCGCATAAAGTCACATCAAAAAACTTTCGCTCCGCACGGAGCTCATGGATTCCTCGAAGCAGGTTGAAGGCGTGGGCCGTGTCAAAAAACGGCAGGGTGGACGGTTGCGTCTGTAAGATGGGGTTCTCCATCTCGTCTCAAGTGGTTGCGCTCTGGAAGACGTTTACATCTAAAAGCAAAGCACACGGACACATTAATTTGATTGCTGGACACACAATAACCCAAATTGTAGTAAACATGACACTCTGGTCATTTCAAGTCACTCACCTGTCAATACAGTCTACAACTAATCCAAAATGATCTCAAAAGTTCATTTTTATACTCCTGAGAGCCCTTCGGAGCAGGATTCGGAATGAGAACACAACAGTCTAGAACATTCGCCAGCTTGGACTGATATGACTAGTTCCTTCTTATGAAAGACAGGCAGCTCACTTGTGTGCTGAGGCTATAAATACACCAGCAGTGTCCATTTCCACTGAAAGGGGGTTGGAGGGTGGGTGGGTCCTTTCGGAGAACACCTAGCCTGTTGTGATGGGGCACACCAAGGACTGAAAATTAGCCCTACTTCACACCAACTTCCGGTTATATCAAGACTCGAATGCAGCTTGTGGTCGTATTATTAATAATGGAGTCACCCTGACAGCTGCAATGACATTGAGTACACAAGGACCATCCTTGTTACATAGATGTTACTTACTATTTTAGTGTTTTTATGTTCCAATCTTTGTTTTGATTTGGGTGTCTTTGGTTGGTCTGCAGCTTAAATAGTTCAGGAGCTATCCACCATCTCGCAGGCAATATTCAGATTCAATTTCAGTCAAATGCTTATGACTACACATTCGTTATTGCATAGTTCATACTGCTGAGTTAAATTGAATTCGGTCTGGTAGTAGGTTTGACTTTTTGGGGGTCACTATTTATTAAAATTTTAAAAAGTAGGTAGTGCAGGTTTCCGGCTTTCAAATAATTGCTCGACTTTTAGACAGTCTGTATCAGACTTCTGCTATTCTAGACAGTCTGTATCAGACTTCTGCTATTCGAATGAAGGATCATCAATCTTTTTTTTTTTATTTTTGTTAACACCTTGCTGAAGCATCATTAATCACATTTTCAAAGTCATCGTTAACATTTGGAGATCATTTCCTCTTAAAATAAGGAGGGATCCATTTACAAAGGTTTGCTTTAAGGTCACAATAAAGCCACTGGTCTCTGGCCAAGGGACTTAGCACACATTCCACTCTGGGCTTCAACAATACAGCCAGCACATGGAGCTCGTCACTAGGGCAAACTCCCACCTCTGTACAACCCAACCTACACTGCAAAAACATACAAGTCTATGAAAACCTAAGAATTGATCTGTGTGCGGGACATGGTTTCTTGGAGAAAATAAGAATTGCCTAGTCCCACTTCCTTGTATTTAATTGGTTCCTTATACAAATGGGCCAAAGTAGAGAGACACGTGGCAACCACGGTAGGTTTACCAGAAGTTCATACAGCGATTCATATCCTTCCAAGTATGAATGACGTCCAACCATCGTAATAACGTTGGGACATGTTGCTGAAATTATCATATGTGCCCCGTCTGGGCTTGTACACTCATACGCCATGCTGAAGCAGACACGTGATGCTTGTTACTCTCCTCTTCCTGAGAATAGCTCACGACAGGGTTTTACAGTGCATTTTCAAGCAATGACACCAGCAGTCTGAAAATGAAGACAGCTGAGAATAGAAATCCTGACACGAGACACCAAATTTGATGGACGTCACAGTCATCCGCATCCAGGATTTGATTTCACTTTTAGATAGTAAGGTAGAGTGACTTAACATCTCTGAGGTGATACAAGTTGAAATTTGTTCCAATGCTTTGGGGACATATTGAGATATGCGTATTTGCTTTATTATTTATTTTCTATCATCGCAACGTGAACAGTCTTGACCATCTCAAAGTTTTTAGGCCATCCAAGAATTTGAGGCAATCCTTGTAGTCGTGTTGTAAGGCACGATCGGTGAAGGTGTTGCAGTGTTTTAACTAAACACTTTGGAGGAGTTAACTCATTCAATCCCAGCCATTTTCACTGGAGCAACGCCCTCAATCCCAGCGTTTTACTGGATTTTGACTGATCTTGCAAGGCCCACAGAATATTTGGTTCTAATGCTATATAAACATGGAGCCTACCAAAATAATGTTTGGACTCTTTTCTTTCAGCAGGAAAAACAATTTTGTTTCTATCTTTTTCCATTCTTTAGCAATCGGCATTGCAAAATGGCTAAGTTTCCTGGAAATGGCGATTCCTGGGAAAAGAAACGGAGAAAAAAGAGCTTTTTGTAAAAGCATGCATTTGACGCACATGAGGCACCACTGCCACCTACTGGTCGCTTTTTTACATGATTTGCAATGCAAACGGCTTATTCTCATTCACAGATTGCATCAGACCCTCCTCATCTCTGACGCAAAAAAAAGACTTAGACGTACAAGTACGTCCTTGGTAGGCGGGGCCTAATTTTAAAAAGACGTACGTCTTGTGGAATGAAAGAGTTAAAAGTGCTTGCTGTATTTTGTTCTTGAATTTATGCCTGCAATTGGCTTTAGATACGTGCACTTGTTTTATAATTTTGCTTGTTTATAAGAGGTTGTCAGTCAGTCAAATGGCGTCGCAGAAGTAACGTTTATAAATGTAGGGTCAAGTCGGTGTATACTATATTCATTCAGACAGATGCAGACAAAGTGTTGTTTGGGGCTGTTGAATATTCGACTTAATGGAGCGCTACGCCGTACTGCGTATCGACCGGTTTTATCCTAGATCATTTTGCATTTAAGTGTCTTGCCGTTGAAAAGGTGCTTTCAAGGTCAAGGCAGTTTTATAACCGAGAAATTTGGGAGAGTTGATGATTGATTTACTGCGCACGATGAGTATGAGGGAGGACATAACCCGCAAGTCTGATGATCATCGACAAGGTGACTTAAACAAAAAAAAGGATGTCGGATGGGGGGTGGCACGAAACTCCATGCTGCACTGGCGGATGGCCACTCATGCAACAGCTGCAGTCGCCCGCTCACCGTCTGAGTGCAACAATGTAATGCCTGAGCCTCTAGAGCTGAGCCTGCCCAGGCCATAAAAAGCCACACGCATGTTCGGCTCTTTACTTACTGAAGCAGACCAGCACAAGGTCACTCAGTTAAAGTGGAGTACTGTATTACAAACACTATCCATCCATCCATTTTTTTTTATAGTGCCAGTCCTCACAAGGTATGCTCATACCTGCCTTATGAAGAAAAAAACTAAAGTAACTTGTGGTGCTTGATGTGTTACGCGCTGTTTTTAAAACAAACAGCACTAACATATGGCTTTGTGGCATCATGAATCAGGAAATGGCTTTTAGAAACAAAGTTTGATGGGTTGAAGTAGGAGTGGGTTACCAAGCCTGTGGGCTACATTATTCAATATCGATAAGCTCCAAGCCTAACGGTTCCATTAACGGTCCAATGACTCAAATTTGATTTTGTGAGAATGCAAAAGGCATGTGGGCTGGTTGCAGATTGTCCTCCTATCACGTAATGATATTTCCAGACAGAGAAGAAAAAAGTACTCTGCTTGCCGTGCTTGCTACGAAGGCAGTGTGGTAATGTTTGTACAACTCGGCCAAAATGAGAAATCTGTCTTCGTTCTGGGCACACCACTGCAATGGGTTCTGTTCTGCATGGTGGAGATTTTTAAATAATCACAGACTTTTTTGTGTGCAAAAGGATAGAGCGAGTCGAAAAGTAGGGATAAACCCACACCAGTACCAGTTAAAACTCATTCACTCCCAAAGACGTTTTTAAACGTCTTTTCAGACTTGGTCTAGAATTGGCTGGTACTGAATGAGTTGTTAATAAAAATGAATATTTCTACATTTTGTCCACAAAGAACTGGCGTTTTGGGAGCCTGACTACAATCATTTTTTAAACCAAGTTCAAGCGTCAATAAACTGGAAAATGTTGACCTTAGCACAACACACGCAGACCTTTCCTGAGACTAGGACGTGGTTGTCCAAGATTTCAACAACAAAAGTAACAATCACCCACACAGATCTTCTTTACCTTGGGCTTACCTGAGCTTTTGTTCCTAACCAGAAGTTCTACCTTTACATTGGGCTAACTTTTTATTCTCCATTTATGGTGACTTCCTGCGGTATCATTATTTCACGATTCCTCCCGATTGTTTATCTTTCCTCATATACTCGCAGTTCAGCAACCACGGGCTTGCATATTCATAGAATGTACCAAACCCATTCCTTGAAAGGGGTAATGTGGGAGATGCGGGACCCGCCATGACGTGGGCAAATTTTGAAACAGCATTCCATTTCTTCCCAAACGCGAATGAAGAAATTGGGATTGATGGTTGTCAAGGCCTAGCTTATCCGAGTCTTCGGATTATCCATTCCGGAACCCATCGGTCGACGGAGGTGGGGTGGGGAGCGTCATGAAGCACACAAATTTCGTCCTGAAATGGCCTCCATGGCCATACATTAAAAAGGTATTCAATTTTTTGCCAAACGTTAACAAGCAAATAGGGATCAATGGTTGCTAAGAACTCCATTATCCATTCTCATCAAACTCTTAAATTACAAAATGCCTTCTCCTTTCCAATGAATGCCATTATTAGTAAATAGCAATTAAATCGGGGCAAACCGCGTTTTTTGCCAAAAGTAAAAACAGTGATTGAGACGGAACAATGGCCTGCATGACCACCGGAGCAGAAAACGTAATATTTCACCTTTCTTTTCATCTTGCGACCCTTGCCAGTTCCTACAATATGAGTTTTTGTAAGGAGTTTAAAAATGATTCTTCCGATATTTATAGATTTTTATTTTGATCAAGAAAGCGGCAGATTCCAAAATATTTTACCTTTTTTTTATGTTTGTTTCAGGCATGCTCTTGCCTGCATTCTGTTACATACCAAGAAGCTGCGCTTCTTACATTCTTGTCATTCCTCCTTGTGCAGTGAAGACTTTCAGTAAATCAGCCAGTCACCTTGCAGCCTTCCTTTCTCCTACGAGCCGTGCAACCATACATGTCCATAACAATGAGCACACGGTGGCTTGGAGCTCAAATTACTGATGAAACACATGTATACCAAAACTTTTCCTCCCCATAATGCACGGACATTTCAACAGAACTAAAACCTTACTAAAGCAGAGTCTGACGATCAAACACTACGTGGAGCTAAAATTGGAAACTAAAGAGACAGCGAACTCTACATCGTTTAGCATACTTCTACTAAAACCGATGAACGGGATTGATCACAAAATCGGGTGTTGGCGAACATTCAACTCATTGCGTTCCTTTGTCTGACAGGCGTTTTATGACGTTTAGGAGTTTGTGACGTGACATGGGAAAAACACTGTTTATTTGCAGTAACTGTTAAAAGTTGAACGCTGTTGAACCACGGTGAGTGTCGCGGGAGTGCGAATGTGAAGACGTCATAATTCTATTCGACCCCCCACCCCCGAACAAAAAAAAGGTTGCTGTCGTGCTTAGTCTTCGCCGTACGAAGGCTAGTGTCAACAACAACCTTAAAGGCCAGCTTACCCGTGTTTGTCCTCGCCTTGGCCTCATAAATATTCAGGGTCCCGTGAATAAAAGCCTTTACAAATGGTTCGGCAATTAAACTTTGATGTCGCAGACGTGCTCGGACTCGTCCGGCGCCATGATAGTATGAACTGCTACACGTTGCCTTCAAGTGGTGCAGGAAAAGCAACTACTCCATCAACACGCAGGCAGCATTGATCAAACTTTTATATTTCCCCGTTATTTTTTGTTCTCTTGCTTTTTTTTCCATTCGGGGTCTGCTGTTTTGTTCTTAATAAATACAGTATTCTAGCCACGAAATTGAACCGATTGCTTTGGCTGTGCTGTTTTGAAAACGAATTGCAACACTCGAAAGGAACCCCCCCAGTCAAAACACTGGACTGACTCAAACTACGTAACGCTTGACGGCGCCGCCATAGCAGTGAGAATTTGTACTTAAAAAGCGGCACGTGGCCAATGAGTGGCCGCGTGGCCTAATGGATAAGGCGTCTGACTTCGGATCAGAAGATTGAGGGTTCGAGTCCCTTCGTGGTCAAATTTTGTGTTGGTAGTGGATAGCAAATAAAGGGAATAGAAAATTGCAGCCATCATAGAAGCTTTACTAACTGTTCAAGTGATAATGCATGGTGACTTGTGATACACTCGTTTGTATTGTTACATGCAGTGCACCTTCTTTTAATGTCGCAAATCACGCACAATAACAACGCTCAAAATCGGTGAGGTATGCTGTCATACACTGATGCAAAATCAAATATTTTGAAGTGATTTGTGCAACCTATGTATGTTGTTGAAAGATTGTAAAATAAAGAAACTTTTTTTATAGTTGAGTGGTCATTACCTGAACCCTAACCGACTATGATGTCATTTTCAATCATCAGCAAGTGGCAAAATGCCCACCCATCAAGTGTGAAATCAAACAACCAAGTACATCTTTTGTAAGCTAAATATTTCTGCAAATGTGTGCTTGACCAAGCGTTCAGAATTTCTGATCCACAGTTACATAATAACCTCCTCTACACCCAGTTCCTCCGCCGGTGACTGGGAAGCTAGGCCCAGGTGAAGATCAGTCATTTCACTTTGTACATGGAAGCACTGTCACATTAAAGCCAAAAGACAAGCACAGCTACATTGTTGGCACACTCTCTGCTTTCTCTACCATTTCATCCGACTCTGGTCTGTTTGAGGACATGGTGCCACCCGCCTAGTCAACACCCTGGCTTATTAGCCCCATGTCGGCGGGTAGATATCAGACACTAGCCAAAGTACATTTATGCATATATCCTCTCAACCACGGGGTAGGCTTTTTTAACCAGCCTCCACAGGGAGCATCCAAACACACGCATCACAATGTAAATTCTAGTGTTCCAAGAGGATTAAGAAGAAAGTGTCGGAGATACAATCATGGCTAGGAATGCTTTTTAATGACTTCTTGTCCCATGGTGCCTTTATAGATATAGAATGTAATGATAATATAGAATAATAATTTCAAATGTAGAACACCTGCAGTAGGCGGGATAGAATTGAGGCCGCCCCGCTAATAGCGAGCGTCTGCGAATGATGAAGGATATGCCACTAATAAGTGTTTTCATGAAAACACTGTGGCACCCCACTACATATTTGTGTTTACAAAATAAAAAAAAACAAGTATAGATAAAACTGTTGACTCAACAAAAATAAAAACGTAGTGAGTAGCCTAAGTGATGATATCAAAAGAGTTTACGGTCACACTGACATTGAAAACATATGTGCATCGTAAGAATTATTTATGACCTTTTTTTTAAGTCCTATGAAGCAAACATAAACTGCAGCCTTGGCCAACAAGGCAAAAACGAAATCCAACTTTAATGAACTTTTGAATTAAAAAACAAAAACAAAAACGACATTTTCACCTGATGAAATCAATGTGTACTGTGTTTACAAGAATCTGTTTCATCAACTGATGATCATTGAGTTGACTCAAATGATGAAAACGGCAGGAGGCAAGCATGCAGCAGCTTTACAAACGCTTTGCCACCAGATGGAGACATGCCTCACTTTTCAATTAAAGTTCAATCAAGGCAACGATGCCTAAATGACAATTTACGTATTTTAATGCTACTTGATTACTTTCTAGTAAGACCATATTAAACACTGGGCAGGGAACTAGTCAATAAAACATGTGATAAGACCCTATAACTGAATCTGCAAGATTTACGAGAGTGTATCTGCTTCTGTTGTTTTGGGACCTCGCGCTCGATGGAGCTCAGTAGTTAACTATTGAACGTCCGTGTGTGAACTAAAGTTACAGATTAAGATAATGATAGTTAATACCGTACTCGTTTTTTCCACTTTTTGTCTTTCACTATTTATGGGAGGCATACAAATATTAATGCTTGATTATAATTCATTGTGGAAATATAAAAAAAAGTCAGATTTTCCATGCAAATTTTAATATTTTCGAATCTCTTCTATGAAACACCAGGCCCATCTGTCAGTTTTCAAATGTGGCCCACTTATTTTTTTCTCAAATAAAAAAAAAACATGCTGATAGTGAAATCCAGAATGGTTTCAGCATCAACAAAATCAAACGAATACATCTCTTTTCTTTTACAGTTTAATTGTCAGACCGATGCAGACAACCTCTGTTTATTCGTCCAAAAGTAATTCATTGGAAAATTGATTTGACAACACGGTAGTCACACTGAAGATATGTGTATGTATGCATTATTGTGATGTTCCGTTTGTCGTCACCGTGTGAATTATTGATATGACAGACCGCAGCTTTCAATGTCAATACATCTCCCTGGATACGGAGAGTGAAGAAAACCCTGACCAAGATCAATAGATGGAGAGACAGAATCGAGGTGGGAAAAGAGAGAGGCCGCTGATGACAGGATTGCTTATGGAGACAGAAAAAGTTGCAGAATCCCGAACAAGACAATAAAAAATTGGCATTTGATTCAAATGCTTGAGAGAAATATGTAAGTAAAAGTGTCTTTCATACTCACTGTCCAATCTGGCATTTTCCTGGTTTGCTGTCCCATGTGATGAGGTTTGGGAGAGTTGGCGTTTGGGATTTCGAAGTATAACACATCGGGCTCACTCTACTTGCCCTTCTGTGTTGAGAGCCATAAGCGTAAACTTAACCTGACCAGAATAGTAGTCCACCTATACTCTGTTTTGTCAGGTAAGGTTTTCTGTAGGAGTTCAATTATGCAATCTCATACATGAGCGGGGTCACAAATTCTGACAAAAGTTTGTTTACATTGTTCATGTTAGGACGCTTCTCTTTTGTTGTTGAGCTCAAAATGGGCCATGGATGACGTTGCCTCCCATGTTCACCACTTCTGACGGATTATTTTTCCGTACCACTGAGAATAATATGAATAATATGCTTTGATTGAAATGAAAATAACGACTGTTACACTTCTGACATACCAATTTAGATGGAAAACAACATGAAAATGAAGGTGCATTGTACAAAGTATAATGTGCATACACAGGTATGTCTCTCTCTCTCTCTCTCTCTCTCTCTCTCTCTCTCTCTCTCTCCCCAACTCTCTCTGTCTATATATCGTGATATCGTGAATACAACACGAAGATACAGTATGGGAGACAATCAACAGACTGGCGAGAAAGCGCAGTCAATCATCTCACGGGATAAAAATGCACTCGTATTCTCATTGGTCAATGTCGGGCCGGGAACCAATCACGCGCCTTGTTTGGCTGGGCATGTAAAAAGCCTGCGAGTCACTGCAGGTCTTTCTTCGGTATGCAGGGAACCCTTCTCTCTCGCCACATCAACATGAAATGACGCGTTTTTCCGCAATATGGGTGCCGATACGGCTGTATTTATTTAGTTATTTTTTAATTTAATATTGACAAAAAAAAAAAAAAACACGAAACACTGAAGCCGCAAAACTTGGAAGCGCGAAGTGGCGAGGGATCTCTGTATTTCCATTGGGGAGATTGTTTTTAGAATATTGGTCTCGGTATAAAATGCGTTCCAACATAGAGCTTCTACTGGAGGGAAGAATGGACAGTCTCCTTCTGCTTGCCCACACTTCATTATTTCCGCAACAGCTAAACATCAGGTTGCATCAAACCATATCAAGCAAAACGTGTTTATTTTACAGCTGTTTTTGTGTGCTGCATATAAAATAGGACATAGGCTTGCTTGGCAAAACCTTGCACTGGAAAAGGGGAAAAATATTTGTTGTATTCATTTATTTATTAATTTGCATTCATTGTTATTCATGCATTCAAATGATGTCATTATTTATGATTTTTACATGTAGGGTTATTTATGAGCTGCACAATACACCTGAGGACAGATTTATACAGCGTGTGCAGCTGTACTTGGAGAGGTTGCTTTTGTGCAAGTCAATTACTTATTTCGCTACGCGGTGGAAACAATGCAATGAATAGTAATGGAGGTTGACCGGGAGTGGGGAGCTCAAATCAATAACATCTAAAGATACCATACTCTGCATACATTCAAAATGAATAAAAAACATGTTCTCAAATTTTAACCTACAATATACGGTATGTAATAAAATATAACATACTGTACTTTAAATTAATTGGCCACAGGCTTTAAAAGAACCACAGGGCAAAGATTTCGAAATGCACAATATCATATTCATCAGATTTTTCCACACAGTTGATTATAACACTATCTGACATTTGATCAATTCCACAGTACACTGTGCTGACAATGAAAATTTTAGGTGTATTTCATGAGAATAAAACAAAAATTATTACCACTTCAATTATTGGCTCAAAAAAGCTAACTTTTTGCAGCTTAATTTTATTATTATTTTAAAAAAAAAAAAAAATGCATCGTGGTGCCTTGACATACGAGTTTACTCCATTCCATGACCACATCCATAACTAAAATCCTTCATGTCTTTCTCCATTAAGATTAGTGGAAATGCAATTCATCAGTTGCAGCCTTCCCCCAAACTTTGTAATGTGTTTTTGTAATCATAAATAAGCACTGTATATTATTTTACTTTATAGAAGCAAACAGTAATGACATAATTACAAATAATCAAAACGTTTTTGCCACATTTTTGCTTCAGTTCAGTGGACATTGTGGTGCTTCTTCTGGTGTGCACACCTTGGTCACCTGGAGGCAGTAAAATATAAACATTGGAATACAGTATGCAGTACATGGAAATGGTCACAAGTTCTAACCCACAGTAATATTAGTTGCTCTATACAAAGCATGAAGACTACATGTCTAGGAGTATTGTTCTATTGTCTGTCTATATGTGTTGCTACACGATGTGTGTGGTAAACTGACATATCTATGGCAAAATTATGTGGTTGTTTGAAATATACAACATGTAATTATTATTTATACACAGGCAATAAAGAGTTTGAAGCCTGCTTCTTGTGAAATGAATGGAGTTCACTGCCACCATGCATATACTTATATCTCAAATGTTTGCTTGTCAAAGCAAAAAAAAAAAAAAAAAAATCGACATGGCTTATATCAAAAGCCCGGTCACTCGTATTTCAAGGCACCAATGTAATACTACTAATAAATAATACCTCCTAACAAAATAATTAAAATGTTCTTTTTTTAAGACAGCAAACGAGTTGAGACTCAGTCAAGCCAAGCCAAGTTGGGCACTCCATTTTGCCTCAGTGGCTTCAAGACATGACCCATCAACAATCACTTCCACACAGAATTATTAATGATGAATTAATTGACTAATCATCTCAATTTTGTCACAACGGTGAAACAAAAAAAACATCCTTGTTTGCCTAGTGCTTGGCCAGTTATTGGACTGCACAGGACTTGACACGAGGCAGTCACTTTGCCTCCAAACAAATGACGCTACATTAGTCACGCTTGTCACACACACACTCGCGAGCTTGATGCCCCGAGGTGGGCGGGTCAAGACTGACACAGTGTGACAAAACATAACGGACCATGTGAACTACTGGCTTGTGTTTTTCTTTACCCTCATTGCAAACATATCACATTTTTGAGTGTGGACCTGTCTTATAATTTTTCCACAAATATATACAGTATATGTTTTGAAAAATTTTCTGTAGATTTCTGATCTCAACAAAACATAGCAGAGGAGTGGCATCTGAGCTAGGCCGTGAAATTTTGTCACAGACCCAGATAAAGAAAAGTATATTTTAATTTTTGTGTTGCAAAAAGTCTTGCTGTTGCGTAGAGTTGAGACAGTCTCTTTGTAATCAGGTCACAGGCATATGATTAATTGTTGGTAGAGCTCTGTTGAGTAAGATTATGTTTATAATATTCATGGTGAGAGCACCATGTGCCGAGTTGGCCTATGCTTGACAGTACAGATCCATCCATCCATCCATTCATCTTCTAATCCGTTTATCCTCACAAGGGTCGCGGGCATGCTGGAGCCTACCCCAGCTGTCTCCGGGCAGTAGGTGGGGCACACCCTGGACTGGATGCTAGCCAATCACAAGGCACACATTGACAAACACCCGCGGTCACAATCACAGCTAGGGACAGTTTACTGTTCCATCAACCTGCCATCCATTTTTTTGGAATGTGGAAGAAAACTGGAGTACCCAGAGAAAACCCACACAGGCACGGGCAGAACATGCAAACTCCACACAGGAAGGCTGGGCCCTGAAATCAAACCCTGCACCTCTGAAGTGTGAGGTGGACGTGGTAACTAGTCAGCCACCGGGCCGTCCAGACATACTTATTGAGACAAAATTGGCCCACATATTACATACATTTCAAAGTTAATGTTTAAGTCTGTAATGTACTTGTGAAGAAGGAATGAACTTTCTTTTATTTTTTTAAACACATCCATGCCTAACAGCTTTCAAACATTGTGGACTGGATCAATACCATAACACTGACAAATAGAAAGGACTCTCTGGGAGCAGATCATTTGAGACCTGTGACTGAAAGGGGAAATGTCCTTTGACCGCAGCGAGCCATTTTGAGTCAGATATGACTCATCGATCGATATGGCTCTTGCATTGGACACGTTCAAAAGTTGAAAGCGGATCAATAAAAAAATTCTCATAACCCACCCAGTAAAGTGTGTTCAATGAGTTGAGAGCAGGGCGAGACTGGCACAAAAAAATCAGCACTTGCATTTCGACTTTCACCACTTGGTCCACATTCACACTTGCAATTCTCAAAGCTGCTTTTTAATTAGGTTTGTTCCTGCTAAAATAAGTTGAGCAAGTTCTAGATATGTGTGCATTTTATTTCATTAAACCAAGACTGTGGATAGTTTGACAATAATCAAACAGTCGATATGAATGACCGATTCTTAGAAAATGTGTATTGAGACATGACTGCTGACCATGCCAGTATACCGCATAGATCTGCCACTGATGATAAATAGTTCACTTTGTTGTCTACATTATAAGTGAAATAATGGTCTGCTACATCGAAATTGTAAACGGTCTCTTGGGGTAAAATGGAGGAATATAATAAACAGCGCTGCATCGGCCCCAAAAGACACTGAGCCCTGGTACTGTATGCCCGATGGCCTGCCCAACCCTGGTTGAGAGGCAAAATTAAAATAAAAATCAATACTGTAATAGAAAAAGGAAAAAAAAATAGGTGTAAGCCTCTGAATGTTTTGATGAATATAAAAAGTGACTTCAGCTTGCCACTTGTCGATGCAATCTAACACATATTGGAGATGGGGGAGCAAAGTGTGAGACAGAACTCTCCACTGTTAACATTTAAAGCAACAGTATGGAATAATGTGACTTTTACAAATCTGTATCCAAATGAGCATGAGGCAACATTTGCCCTCAAGCGGTCTATATAATGATGAGCCCAGACAGCTCAAGCATCAACATCAATTAAGAGATTGTATATTTCGTACAAAGATGTAATATGTCGTAAACACACCAGCGGTGTGCGGTACTATTCTTCCTGAACCGGTTGTCAGCCAATCGCAGGGCACACAGAGACAAACAACCATCCGCACTCGCATTCATACCTAGGGACAATTTTAAGTTGAATCAGCCTGCCATGCATGTTTTGGTGTTTCCCACATTTGAAATGTGGGAGGAAACCGGAGTACCCGGAGAAAACCCACGCAGGCACGGGGAGAACATGCAAACTCCACACAGGAAGGCCGGAGCTGGAATCGAACCCGGTACCTCTGCACTGTGAGGTCAACGCACTGACCACTCGGCACCGGGCCGCCCCTAAATCATATGAAGACAGTGAATTGCAGTTAATGGTACACTTTTAAGTTTTGTATTACAGATGTTAGAGCAGTCAGCTTGAGGTAAACAAAAATATCCGTAGTTCATATCAAAGGTTTTTTATTTAACCTTTTCACGTGTCTGCAAAAAGAGGCACATTTTTGGAGTGGAATAGAGCTCGAATACCACCTTTTTAAAATGTATTTATTTTTTTTAATCAAAATTAAGATGGACTTAACCGGTGAGCTTCCTTTTATATGAATGAAATGTGCTTCTGAAAGTCCAAATGCCTTTTTAAATACTTTTTACGTTCATTTTTACATCTTTAAGAACCCAAAAATGTTATTTTAATAATAATTAAGTGTAATATGGATGTATTTCATGAGTAAGTAAACAGGTGCCATTGAACAAGTAGTTGTTTTCCAACACTGCTTCACTGACTTGAGCTTCCTAATTAAAAGAATATGCCAGAGAGATACAGTGTGTGTAAAGCATAAGTAAGACTGAAACATGAATGAGTCAGCAAAAAAGATGCATGAGTCATGTTGGGTTGTGTGCACAGTCAACTTTGTTTTGCTGACTCTTAGGCCTCTTGCTTAGGCTTCAGTAGCATCGAGACCAATAATCCCGCCATCCTTAGTATGCTCGTCGGATGAAGATAACGAAAAACTGTTACGCCTCCTCTCTTTCCTCATTTCCACGCTTGTCCCAGTGTGTACGCAGGGGCAGACACTTGGACAGAAGGCTTTTCCTACTCCATTCTCCAACCAGACAGTAAATCCCGAAAGGGCGGCAGCCTTTCCCCTCCGGAGCCGATTTGCCGCCCCTTCTCCTCAAAGGCGCTTAACTGTCCGTGGGCGTCTTGTCACAGTCATTTGGCAGCAGTGTTATCAAGGAGGAGGACTGCTGAGAGGACGGTGGATTATTCCAGAAACATGTCATCTCTTTGGCGGCCCACTGGGTGGCTACTTGAACACACCACATCACACATTCATAAAAAGTGAAACTGGTCGGTTGTTCTAGGAGTTATATAGTCTTAATTTATTGGGAATTATAGAACAATTTAGCATGGAGTAAAAGTAAAATTGTGTTTGTGTACTGATGTTGATTATTTTGTCAATTAATCTATTCATTAAATTAAAAAAATGTTCCAATGCAGGACATTATTTCAGATTGACAGTGAAGAAGATGCACAAATATAAATGAATTATTTGATTAGTCATTGATTAATTACCATATTTTCTGCACGGTGAGGCGCACCTAAAAACATTCAATTTTCTCAAAAGCCAACAGTGCGCTTTATAATGTGATGTGCCTTATATATATATGAATCAATATTCTGATTTCTTGGACGTACTATTTCAAATGTTCTGTAAAGCCCTTAGTTACAGCTGCAGCTGTTTGTGAAAGCGCGACATAAATAAAGCTGTATTGTATTTCATTCCCTTTAGAATAGCTCCATCTAGTGGATGTATAACACAACCGCAGCCATTACTGTAGCTTCTATTCTATGCACCTTAATATATGTAAACAGTTTTAAAATAGGTCATTCATTGAAGGTGCGCCTTATACCCCGAAGTGCCTTGTAGTGCGGAAAATACGGTACTTGTTTTCATGGTATACATTTAGATTACAAAGTAGAAGAGGTCAAAGTTGAAATCAGTGACACATCCATCATTGATTTACTTTCTTGTCCTAATTCGGGGCAAGGGTGAGCTGGAGCCTGTCTGCTGACTTTTAACAAGAAAAAAAATATTTACAATTGAAAAAAAAGAATTAGAAAAAGAATGTAAGAGGCCGGGGGATTTGCCATGCCACCGTGATGCATATCTGAATTTGTAGACAGAATACACTCAATTTAAAGAAGGAAAAAAAATCCTCCATGTCAGTGGAACTCAGTTGAAGTCATGCTGATGTAAGTGAAATTTTCATCAAAAAGAGTCCATCTGATTATTAGATCAAGATTTGAACTCGCTTATGCCAACATTTTTCTTGTGATCAGAGCCAGGATGGTTTCCAGCAAATGTCAGCTTTTTCTCCCAAGAGCGCATGAATTTTGTCTTGACATGCGGTGACAGTGAAAAGCTAGCCATTGTCCTATGGGCACATCCCATGTTTTGCTGGAAATCTGCTGTCAACTTGAGTTAGTTTATTGTGGACAAAAACAGTAGATCAACTGTTCAACATACACTTTCCTCAAGGAGAAACAACTCTTCATTACTGTATTCACTCATGAGAGACGATGGTAAGATGCATTTACTGTCATTGCAATACACTTGTCTGGACAGTGAAACAAAATAATGTTTGTTGCTCTGTGAATATGATTAAAATATTAATAATAAAACAAAAACAGCACCAATGACGAATATTTCAACTTAATTTCCATCACTATCAGGATCACTGAAAATATCCATGCCTCCATTTTCCGAACCGCTTATCCTCATTCCTTGTTAAGTACCATTAAAAGGATGATGCAGTGGTAGCATGTTGGTCCTAGTGATGAGCATGTCTGCCTCAAAGTCCTAAAGTTTGGGGTTTGAATCTCAGCTCAGACCTTCCTGTGAGGAGTTTGTATGTTTTCCTTGTGCTTGCGGGGTTTTCGACAGTTACTCCGGCTTCCTCTCACAATTCAAACACATGCACATTAACTTCATGCTAGAAAATAAAAAACTGAATAACCCAATTTTTTGGCTCAAATTGACCCAAGTGTGGGTCAGTCCTTTTTTGACACAATAATTGCGTCAAATTTAACCCCAAATTAGTTATTTTTGACCCAAGTGTTTTTAGAGTGTAGATAGACCACAAAGCTCAAATAACGGTGGTGGCCCTCGGGAGCCAGCAAGAAGGCAGTGAGGAGGGATTAGCATAGCTTTGAGTGACCGAGCTTTTGTCCAGCAACATCTGCAGCTCAAAGATTTCCCTCGCACCGTTTTGCACATCAAAACAACCTCCTGGTTGAAAGGCTGCACCTGCATCAAAATCCCTGAGCATCCTTATTTATATCTCTTCTCCAGGATGAATCCCAAATGGCAGCTGGAAAACGTCTCTTAAACGCGTTATTAGTTAGCGTGGCTATCCAGTTAAGCTCTCTCAGCAGTTGTCTTTCTGATCTCATTAATTTGCCATTAGCATACGGAAGCTAGTTTCCCTTCAAGTGCTCGCGGAGCTGCAGAGCTTTCAATTATTTAAAGCTGGCTGAGCACTTCTACGAGAGACTGTTGTGGTGTTTTTGCTAACCACACCTCATGAATTATTAATCCAGATGATAAGAGAAGATGCCAGTTGAATTTTAGCAGTTTAATCAAGCTTTTATCCGAATTAACACTGAAACGATATGAGAGTGATTGTGGCCCTTGTTAGTTATACTTGACGATTTTTGGGGAGTGTGGGTGGGGGGGATTTTGCTGGACAAATAAACATGTCAGATAATTAAATTCTTGGCTCCTATAGTTGATCTTTTCATGGAATTTTCCAAAAAGAGACAGAAAAGCATCGTCGTCCGTTACCACAGCATATTTCACTGTTGTAACATTCTTACCCCAACAACCCCCCTCAGAAAACTAATTAAAACTAACTAGACTTAAAAAAAAAAATTCAAAGTGAAATAAAAACTAACCATAATGAAAAATTCAAAACTATTACAACCCTATGCCGATAGGAAGCTTTGTTGACCAAAACTGGCTCAACAGCCACAGCCGGAATTGGGAGTTAGTTAATCAAAGAGCAAGTTGAACCGTAACGCAGGTAGCCGCGGTCTATGTCCCTTAAATGATACTGCTTCCACATTGGCGGCCTGATTAGGTTGTGGGGCTAGCTCCTAGTTATAGTAAGTTACAAGCTCAAATGAAGTCGGTCGGTATCAGCTGCAGCAGATGAACAGGAGTAATGGGCTCCTTTGAAAGGCCTCAGCTGGAAACAATTTGTTATTTGCCTGCTAATCGGGTTGGCTCTCGTAAAGTAGATGCAATCTTCAAGAACAGGAAGCATGGCAGACCCTGGTTGCAGCCTTTGAGGGAGACAGGAGGACGAGGTAAAGACGAAGATAAGCTCCTAATGATCCATCCTGGAACAATAACCCCCACGCTTCCCTACGAAGGTAGACGGTGTCATCTTTTGGCCCTGCTTTAATTCAGTTAAAGACTGGAGTCAACCAGAAGCTGCTTAAACTCAACTTAATCCAATTTGATTCGATTTAGTTTGTCCTTTGGTGTATCAAATTACTTTGATTAAACGTTATGTTTAGAACATAATGAGCAGGAAAAAAAGGCAGGAGAGTTCACACACAGTTCACCAGAATGCAGTGACAAAGCCAAGTCAATACATCTACTTTCCATTTTAGCTTACTTTCCATTTTAGCTTTTATTTTGGCTTCCACAATGAGTTGAATGATCATTCGCAAAGAAATAATCGAAGCAGAATTATCAGATCATAGAGTTGTTGCATCTCTTGTAGCTTTCCAATAAAATAGTGCAAATGGCCTTTCCATATCCGAGAAAAGTGAATGGACATTTTTATCATTGTATTAGATTGCATCCTCTATCCAAAGCCTGACTCTCTTAGTACTGTGCATGATGTTTTCTAAACTCAGACCCATTCCCAGACCTCAGACTCAAGGGGGACAAATGAAATGCTTTATCTTACCTTATTATTATTAATCTCGCAATACTTACCGGTACTTTGTTCCATGTATTTGATGCTAGCGTACTCTATACACGCAACACAGCAGCTCTCAGCCAAAAGTCGTGAATGCTACCCTTTGCTACAACCGCTGACAAGGATTAACGTAGACCTTTACAGAATATATACATCGATGCCATTTTATGTTCACGCCACAGCCGTATTGGATGTGGCAAAGTGATTTGTGAAGATGCATCGTTCACTCGCTCCTTGGAGATGCATCATCAAACCAGAACAAATTAGATCAACATTGAAGCAGTGCTTTTGATTGTAATATGTCATGCTAATTCGATTCTGTGAATATTATTCACTGTTTTTATGGCTAATATGATGGTCACATCCAATATGGCGGATACACTTATGTATCACTTCAAACGGACCACTCGATTCAGCAATAATCTGCAGCAGAAATAAGTGGGGAAAAAGGGATCTGAAAAGGTACTGTATCTGCATTTTTAGATTTTTAAATTTTAGGTTTCTGGCTCCTCTGGTTTCTTTGATGAAATGGGTTAATTTACCATTGTTTGTCACTGTCTGCTCGTGGACGCTAATGGTCATGGCAGTGATGTACTGAAAGTACTTTGAGTGACCGTAAAAAAAAAAAGAAAAAAAAGTGGTGACAAATAAACTGCTCGAAGCAAGAATGCTATGCCTCTTGTTTGGAGAACTGCTAGCTATCTGCCTGACTAACAATCGCATGTTTCAGGGAGTGCACAAGAGAGAAAACAAAAAACTTCCAACGGTCGGAAATAAACCCTGAATGAAGCAACAAAAAATAAGATGCAAGTGAAAATCCTGTGAGCTTCACAACTAATACAGGTTTTAGTCTCTAAGGTTTGACTTCCTTTGTCAATGGGCATCTTAAGCGCCTTTAACTTGAAGGTTGCGTCGTGTGTGTGTGTGTGTGTGTGTGTGTGTGTGTGTGTGTGTGTGTGTGTGTGTGTGTGTGTGTGAGAGAGAGAGAGAGAGCTTCAATGCATGTGGATTCGATTTCAAAGCTCATAAAAAACAATTCATGAACAGTAGTACACAAAAATGAAGCTCTTGAAATCTGGAAAAAAAGTAAATAAGGCCCATTCTTGTTTTACAGCCCCGAAGCTTAACGCTGTAGTCGAAACTTAACCATAGTTAATAGTTTGTTGGACCTCAGACATTTTTAATTTTTTTCTTGCAACTTATTGTCTCATTGCGAATGTAATGCCCTGAATCTTTATCATCATGATCTTCATCCTCGGCTGTAAACACTCTGTGATTTTGTTGAAAGGGGTGTGTAGGACCTCCCCATCACAGATGCTTTACCGCGGGGGAAGCGTGCCCCATGAGACTTTGTGACCCGAGGGAGGCATTATGACCATCGACTTGAGAAAAATAAGCCCAGTGGTCGTTAGGACTCTGTTTAGATGCTGCACTTGCATCAAGTGGGTCGGTCACCTCATCAAAATCACATAAGTAGGGGCTTCAAAGACAGCTGGGTTGGAGGGGTAGCATTTGTATTCAAAGCACTTTATAATATCATGTTGTGATGGGGGGCAGGGGGATTGTACATGTGTGAAGTGTTTGTTGTGTCACCAAGGACGATGTGTTTCATTTAGTCAACAAATGAGGTTTTGTATGCATACACAGAATACGCACGGACACTAATGAAGAGTATTGCACACCTATGTTTGGCTACATTTGCACATGGGGTGGGAAGTAAAAAAGTAGTTTTTTTCAATATATTGAAGGGGACTTTTTTTCAACCCCCACAAATGAAGACATGATGAAAAAAATATAAACAGATTGGTAAACTTAACCACAATCCCGAAATTGATTGAGATCTCGGAGTCTTAAAATATGGAATGTGAACCAGGGAGCATAGAGGAAGGGAATTCAAAGGTTTTCTTGACAATATATATTACAGTATACAGTACGCTCTCACTAATCTAAACACAGTAGTCTGATTAATATGCATTTGCGGAATATAAATTAAGCAGCAAAAGCCACATGTTTATCCATCTTTGGGGGCATATTGTGACTTGCTGTCACTGAAAATGACATCACAGTGCCCAGGGGCTCAGGTAACGTCCATCATGGCTCAAATGTTTTCTACATTTGATGATGTGACGTTCCCAAGCTGAGCCCTAAGGCCAGGGGTAGGGAACTCCGGTTCCTCGCGAGCCATATCCAGCCTTTTTTTAGATTCCACCCTACTCCAACGCACCTGATTCAATTGTTTTAGGCCTCTACACTCTTGATCAATGAGTTGATCATTTGAATTAGGTGTGTTGAAGTCGAGAGAGATCTAAAATAAGC